>NW_026057581.1:7593406-7782252 GCF_023721935.1 Panthera uncia
CCCAATATACATACAAGCAATCTAAAAGGTTATAAAGCAATTTCTTCTTCAAAGACTCCAGGCAAACGGGTTCCTGGCTGGCTTAGTAGGTGGACCACATAACTCTTGATCTCAGGGTTATGAGTTTGAGCCCCACAGTGGGTATAGAGATTACTTAACTTTTTTTTTTCAAAGACTCCAGGCAAGAACATTTTTTAGCAGTGAACTCCTTTACACTTTTAAGAAACTGATAACCTAATGCTATAGGAAACAAATCCAGAGCATAGAAAAAATATGGCCATGGGCATGCAAGCTGGTGCAGCCACTCTGGAAAACAGTATGTTGGTTCCTCAAAAAACTAAAAACAGAACTACCCTACGACCCAGCAATTGCACTACTAGGCATTTATCCACGGGAAACAGGTGTGCTGTTTCGAAGGGACACATGCACTCCCATGTTTAAAGCAGCACTATCAACAATAGCCAAAGTATGGAAAGAGCCCAAATGTCCATCAATGGGTGAATGGATAAAGAAGATGTGGTGTATATATACAATGGAGTATCGCTCGGCAATCAAAAAGAATGAAATCTTGCCATTTGCAACTACGTGGATGGAACTGGAGGGTATTATGCTAAGTGAAATTAGTCAGCCAGAGAAAGACAAAAATCATATGACTTCACTCATATGAGGACTTTAAGAGACAAAACAGATGAACATAAGGGAAGGGAAACAAAAATAATATAAAAACAGGGAGGGGGACAAAACAGAAGAGACTCATAAATATGGAGAACTGAGGGTTACCAGAGGGGTTGTGGGAGGGGAGATGGGCTAAATGGGTAAGGGGCACTAAGGAATCTCCTCTTGAAATCATTGTTGCACTCTATGCTAATTTGGATGTAAATTTTAAAAAAGAAAAAAAATTAAAAAAAAAGAAAAAATATGGCCGACCTACTCCATTAGATTTTAGGAAGCCAGCATCACCATGACTGGAAACAACTGAAAAAAGTAACATGAAGAAAGAATAATAAAGACAAGGGTTAAGACCTAAGATAGTGTATATCATGGCTAAAAAGGACAAGTCCTGGATTTTGAATTCCAGGTTTACCATTTTGAGTGAGTTACTTTCCACAGTGATGCCCCAGGTAGATGGTTAAATGAAATAATCCATCTAAAGTACTTAGTCTCATATAACAATATTTTAAGGGGAGATGGTCCAGGGTCCCTTAAAATATGTAAAAAAAAGTTGCACTTCGTCAGTAGATTCATTTTTCTGAGAGGGAGGTTCACGGTTTTGATGAGATTCTTAAATGAATCATCCCCTCCGCCCGAAATTAAGACTCACTTACACAAATCTTACTTCTGAGTATAGATGCAGAACAAAAAATCTGGATACAACATAAGCAAACTAAATACAACAGCACATTAAAAGAATCATTCACCAATACCAAGAAAAAAAAAATCTTTGAAACTGAAGGCTACTCTGGGATGAGGGTGTACATAGGGCAGTTTTTCTAGAAAGCAATTTGGTAGCATCTATCACAAACCCTTTAATGTGATAATATCTGTACTCTTCAACCTAATGATTGTGCTTCCAGGAATATATCTAAATAAACTGGCCATTCAGTGAGAAAGGATGAAATCCTGCCATTTCTAACAACATGGATGGAACTGGAAGGTATTAAGCTAAGTGAAATAAGTCAGTCAGAGAAAGACAAATAATTATATGTTTTCACTCATATGTGGAATTCGAGAAACTTAACAGAAAACCATGGGGGAAGGGAAGGGGGAAATAGTTTTAAACAGAGAGGGAGAGAGGCAAACCATAAGAGACTATTAGATATAAAGAACAAACTGAGGGTTGATGGGGGCAGGGGCGAGGAAGAGGGGAAAATGGGTGATGGGCATTGAGGAGGGAGCACTGGGTGTTGTATGTTAGTGACGAATCATGAGAATCTACTCCCGAAGCCAAGAACACACTGTATACACTGTATGTTAGCTAAGTTGACAATAAATTATATTTAAAAATAAAAATAAACAAAATGGCCATTGAGACAAAAAAAATGTGTCTATACAGATGTGTCTTATGGGGCAATTTATAATAATAAAACTTTAGAAACAATCTGTCCAACAATAGAGGAATAGTTAACAAACAGATGCATCCATTCAATGGTGTAGTCTGTAGCCATTTACAAAAGGTTTTTGAGAACTTAACACAAAACGATGCTCAAAATACGGTTTTTAAAAATAAGTTCCGCTGCCAGCATTATAAAATAAAATAAATGAATAGAGTCTAAAGAAAGGAAATATACCAAAAATGTCAGAATGGTTAACTCTGGGTGATGAGATTATGGGTGATTAATATTTTTTCTTTCTTAAAAAAAATTCCAGGTATTCTATAATAAGCATGTTATTTTTTTTATTTTTTTTTTTTAATTTTTTTTTTTCAACGTTTTTTATTTATTTTTGGGACAGAGAGAGACAGAGCATGAATGGGGGAGGGGCAGAGAGAGAGGGAGACACAGAATCGGAAACAGGCTCCAGGCTCCGAGCCATCAGCCCGGAGCCTGACGCGGGGCTCGAACTCACAGACCGCGAGATCGTGACCTGGCTGAAGTCGGACGCTTAACCGACTGCGCCACCCAGGCGCCCCAATAAGCATGTTATTTTAAAAATTTATTTATTTACTTAAGTAATCTCTACACCCAACGTGGGGCTTGAACTCACAACCCTGAGATCAAGAGTCGTATGCTTCACCACCTGAACCAGCCAGGCGCCCTTATAATAAACATTTTAAAAACAATGATGCAGGGGCACCTGAGTGGCTCAGGTGGTTGAACATCTGACTCTTGATTTTAGCTCAGGTCGTGATCCCAGGGTGGTGGGATCAAGCGCCGTGTCGGGCTCTATGCTAAGCACAGAGCCTGCTTGGGATACTTTCTCTCTCTCTGCCCCTCCCTGCTTGTGCACTCTCTCCAAAAATAAAAATAAAAACAATTATATGAGAGTTATTTTAGTAGGTGCCTGGCTGGATCAGTTGGTGAAGCATAAGACTCTTGATCTCAGGGTCATGAGTTCAAGCCCTCATTGGATGTAGAGATTACTTAAAAAAAATAAAATTGAAAACAACCTATTTTAAAGTATCTTACTAATAAAAGTGTATAATCAAATGGGTCATCAGAACTACTGTTCCCCATGTCATAATTTTTGCTTATAATATTATTTCAGCTTTCCATTTAAGATAATTTAAGAATATTGATAATTAACGACGTGATGAGTCTCTTACATAGCCGAAGAGTGTCGGCTAAAAGCAATGTGATCTGCTCTGGTAAGTCAGGGTTCTATCTTTCTCAGCTTCTGTAAATGGTGCGAGGTTTTCCCTACTTACATATGAAAATACCACCGAAAGATGTTCATGGCATCAGTAATGTTTTAGAAACCGTGTCATGATTTTTGCTCTTTACTTTATAAAGAAGAAAGGAAACCTGGAAACAAAGTCACTGAGTAGGTAATAGGAAATAAGATGACAAATAAAACTACCCTTGTCACCTTCCCTCCTAACTCCCGTATTACATAATATCCGACGTTCTTCTAGTTAATCAGACCATCTTTTCTAACATAAAATATGGTCCCGGTGATCACCTTGATGGCATGCTTGAGGCATGTTATCAGAGCTGCAGATACAGCATGCACGGAACTTCACCTGTATGCCCCAGAGATCATTAGTTGTCCTTGCTATTACTATGCTTCTCTCCCTGGTAGGTATGAATTCATCTACATTCATCAAACATTTGATGGCTTTTCTATCATTTTCTTCTTCATCCTGTCAGAAAACTGACAAATCCACCGAGGGTTCCCCTAGTCGGTAAATATCACTTTTTAAATTATACAGGTTTTCAGTGGGGACACAGGTGCATAGCATTTATAATATCTGCTCATCCCTGTTCTTGTCATGGGGTGGACTTTGTAAAATATTCTAATTGTATATATATTTTTAATGTCCAACTTGTAGACCATCTTTTAAAACATTGTTTTTAACGTTATTTATTTTTGAGAGAGAGAGAAAGACAGTGCGAGCAGGGGAGGGGCAGAGAGAGAGGGAGACACAGAATCCGAAGAAAGCTCCAGCCTCTAACCTGTCAGCACAGAGCCCGAAGTGGGGCTCAAACTCACGAACTACGAGATTGTGACTGGAGCCGAAGGTGGGTGCTTAACCGACTGAGCCACCCAGGAGCCCCCAACTTACAGACCATCTTATTTCGCTTCTTCCAGCATTCCTTTCATCTGGTGAAAATTAAGAATTTCTCACAAGTCTTCAATGAGCTGGAGTGACCTGTCTCACAACTTAAGAGGTCTATCTACATTGAATTGGCTGTCTTGGGCAGAAAATAATACACTTTACATATTTATGTTTTGCTGAAGGAGAATATTTATAAAGAGGAAGAAAGGAGAAAAAGAGAGGGATAAACAGAGAGATGGGTATAAGAAGCAAGAGGGAGATAAAGAAAACTACTGAAGCACCATTGGTTCGGAGGTAAATGTGTTACCAGGAAACTGCTAAAAACCTGCTTTTTACCTGGGCTCTGCATACTTCAGAAATTGTTTTTATAGTTTTTTGGGACACCTACGTGGCTCAGCTGGCTGAGTGTCTGACTTCAGCTCAGGTCATGATCTTGCATCTGTGGGGGTGCCCCACGGTTGGGCTTTGTGCTGACAGCTGGGAGCTTGGAGCCTGCTTCAGATTCTGTATGTGTGTGTGTCTCTCTCTGCCCCAGCCCACCCTCATGCTCTTTCTGTGTCTAAAAATAAATCCATAAAAATTAAAAAAAAAAGAAATTGTTTTTATAGTTTGTTTAAACTACCGCGAATTTTACAATATCCCTTTAGCCTGCAGGAACAGATGGTATGCATTTTATTTTGAAATTACCCCGATCACCTTTTCCTAGTTCTAGTGTATTATCTGCTGATTTGTGAGACAACAGCTCCGAGTCCCAGGAAAGGTACCATTACACAAAAAAATTTTCCTCGTGTACGGCTATGTCAGTTAAGTATTAAAGGTTCTTCCCAAGAGTGACTCAAAAGTAATCTCTCTGTAGCTTCCGTATGTTCCTTGTGGAGCATCTGCTCACATGAGTTGGCTTTCCAGGCTGGTTGACATCTTAGGACCCCGATAACGATCCCATCTTGCTTGGATCGCCAGTGCCCTTCCCGACAACAGTGATGAAACAGCTCAAGCACCTGGATGTAACCTGCGTGGACCCGGTTCTCACCAGGAGTGGAAGGCTGAGTTCACGGGCGTCACAAGTTGTGCGGCACCTTCCCAAAGAACATACTAATCGACTTGATTTCATTTTCTGCTTTTGTATTCACATCACTAGTCATTTTGCTCCCTTGCGGTCAACTGCATTCTCGGGCTACACAGAGGGCATCCCAAATGCAGCCTGCAATCTCACCTACCCCTTCTCAGTCTTCCTCCTGTCCAACAATAAAGCTCTGCCAATTGTGCAGAGCTGCTCGTAATCTAGTTACCTTCTTGGGTATGTGTGTCTAGAGCCCATTATCAGCACACAGCGGTTTCGAGGGCTTCCAAAGCCATCTGTAGAATGACATGAAAGAAGGCCTTGGATGCTCGGACAGATATTCTGACATCAGCTTGCAGGTCCTCAAGTCTCCCTGAGTAAGGCTTCTGAAGCCCCATGTTAAATGAATTTTATTAAATTAAATACAGTGGGATCGAGGACAATCCTGATGTACAACACTGGCTATGAAGAGTATGTTAGACAAGACGCTGTCGACTGGTCACCCGTTTATGACACACTTGGAATTTCAAGTTCAACAGTTTGCAAGCTTTGCAGTGGTCACCCAAGAGTGGGTATCCTCACGGTGTCAAAGGAAGGTCAGGGAAGAGAATATGGAGGCTCTTGCACTCGCCTGGACTCATGGCTGATCCTCATGGCTCCAGGGCATGGAGCTCCAAGGGCACTGGCGATCCAAGCAAGATGGGATCGTTATCGGGGTCCTAAGATGTCAACCAGCCTGGAAAGCCAACTCATGTGAGCAGATGCTCCACAAGGAACATACGGAAGCTACAGAGAGATTACTTTTGAGTCACTCTTGGGAAGAACCTTTAATACTTAACTGACATAGCCGTACACGAGGAAAATTTTTTTGTGTAATGGTACCTTTCCTGGTCCTTTCCTGGTCCTCATGGCTCCTATAAATTAGTTACTGTCATTGTTTCTACGATAATTTAGTATTTTTCGATATTTATGAAATAGTCCTTCCACAGTTCACATGAATAGGTGACAGTTACTTTCAGTGGCACTTTCACGAGAAGTAATTAAGTCAATCAGCTGGCACTTTTGACAGTACATTTGGCAGAAATATTTTGGAAAAGCAACTCGAAAACTGACATTCCACAGCATTATGACTCAAGCTCCTTCTCATCTGGCTCAAATATTCCACTAAGACTAAACACAAAGTCATAAAAATGAGAGGATAAACAAAAGCTTAAAACAGCCCGTAGTAGACACACAGCTGGAAAAACCAGGGTCGCTACTCGCTTTTCTGATTTCACATCGCCCTCACCTTCATGATCACATCTCTTCCCCACAACAACGAGGTATTATTACCTCCAAGACACGGAGAAGAAAGCTGAGGCCCCTGGAGGGTGAGGGACACACTCAGAGTCCCCTAGCTGTTGAGCATCGTCCCTTACAACACACCAGCACTGATGCAGAAAAAAGGAGATGTTTAGGGGCACCTGGCTGGCTCAGTCAGTTGAGTGTCTGACTCTTGATTTCAGCTCAGGTCATGATCTCATGGTTTGTGGGATTGAGCCCCGCGTCAGGTTCCTTGTTGACAGTGTGGAGTCTGCTTGGGATTCTCTCTCTCTCCCTGTCTCTCTGCCCCTTTCCCTGGCTTAGATGCATGCACATGCTCTCTCTCTAAAAGTAAATAAATAAACTTAAAAAAAAAGATGTTTAGGAGCAACAGGTGAGGCATATAGAGTGGAGTACCATGTATTCAGTGGCTTCTGCTTCTTCTGAGTTATTATTCCTCTATTTAAAAAATCCATATTCCAAATAATTCACAGTAGGTTTGAAATTTTCCCTATTTATTGATACAAATTTTCCACTATGCTATCTTTGGTGAATCTATTCAAAGCTAAGCCCTGTTCCATCTACTGTGTTTTGCATAGTGAAGATTCATCTTTATTTTTCTCACGTCCGATTAGTAAAAACATCATCCCGGACCAGCGTTTTATAGTGCAACAGTTAGGAACGCTGGGACAGATCATTCTGGGTCTGTAATTCAGACAGAGGTAGAGGCATGAAGTTGGGGGCAGGGAGCCCAGGTAATAATGACAAAGACAGCTTCATTTTATGACCACAAAGCTGAAGATAAGACTTGCTCTGGGGCTCAACTGCATCTACCTTCTTCTGACTTTCACCCAGCAAACGTCTGTGGTTTAGGAGAATGTGGGCTCACTGGTGAGAGGAAGAGAGGGGAATAGGGTGGAACAGAAGCACGAGGAAAGAGGGAACGGCAGTGACTTGAAATCCAGACACCAGAGGTACTCACTCTACCCCCAGACCACGAACGGTTCTCTCTGTGCCCCACGCTGGCGTTTGTGCTGTGTTACTGGGAACACGAGAGGCTAGGACCCAGCTCAGCGCAGGAAATGCTGTCTGCGAAGGCGATTAAACAGACCCCGGGAAGATGGCCAATGAGACCAGAGCCTAGAATGCACCACTTCATCTTCAGTTGTCTCAAGACAAGTGACCTGTTCACAAGGCAGGACCGAGTAAGGAGAGGGAAGGAGGCCAAAAGGACCATTTGCAGCTTCAGACAGCAGGCATGGATTTAAGGCCAAATTCTGCGCGCGCGCGCGTGTGTGTGTGTGTGTGTGTGTTGTCTTGTCTTGTGTAGTACCATTCTGTGTGCGAGGTAGACGTGCCCTGACGGCTTACAACAGATGGGCTCAGGGCGACACCAGTACATGAGACATCAAGACAGTCTTATTCCAGGTCCCTGAGAGTCAACGAGAGGCAGGGAAGCTACAGACAGGATGCTAAACCTGACTGAGCCATGGCGGGTTGGTTTTTATTTTCAATATTTGGGCAAATTCTCTAGTGCACAGATTTCATCTAACTTCAGTCCTGGGGCCAAGGCCGGTGCCGGGCAAAGCTGTGGAACGGGTCTTGCATCTCGGAGCCCCCTTTTGAGTCAAAGGCACAGCTTTCAGTTCTAGGGTCTGTTAAATTTTAAAATGTTGCTTCTGTTGAAGAAACGCTCACTTTCATGATCCCAACGAGATGAACTCTTACAGGGAATTAGAGGAGCCAATATGGAGAAAAGATGGGAGGTGTGTCCAATCTGTCATCCTGACCACTGGGAAGTGTTTCTGGATGTTCTCTAGACTCTAGAACCGTAAATTAAGGTTCATAATCAGGGATTATTTTTAAGGTAAAAATTTTAGAAAATTTTGTGGGGTCACTATAGTTCAATACCTCAGACATAAGAATTTCAGTACCAAACAATATTCAGGAAAAAAAAATTCTCAAGAATCAAAGATACTGTACTTACTAATACATCGTAGACAGGATTTGAAAAACAAAGGTTAAAACTGAAAGGACACTGTGTTTAACCTGAAGACAGCTAGTCAGCATCACAAACCATTCCTGGATTCACCCTGCTGAGTCCTGGAACTGTCTGAGTGTGTTTCTTGAGTCAGTAATCAAATTGAAAACCTTTCTAAGATTTAAATTGGTCTGGCAAATTAGTCACTCACATTTTTGGTGTTTGGAACCAATGTGCCCTTTCCTATCAAGGCATTATCTCAATCTCAAACCTCTGCTTCCTGTAATTAACATTGTTTTAAGAAAATATCAGCAGAAATTGACTCGTGGAAGCTGTGTCTGTGTTACTTATTAAAAGCCTCACAATAGGCACAATAGACATTTGAACCGAAATGCTGAATTAATGAAAACAGCACTTTGTACTTTCCATTTGAACACGTCTTTCCTTAGCACCATAGCTTAACTTCTTTCGAAATGTAGCTTTTAGCAGAAAATGACAATTATGAGCCCTTTGAGATTTAAAATCTGAAACTCAAATGATCAAGCCTTAATAAAAGCCTAATAAATTCATTTATGTGTTATATTATGTCTGCTTAATTACTCCAAGCCCATAAAGAAAGCAATGTAGAAGCAGAGTTTATATGTTAGCTTTACAGAAGAGTGGTTTTTGAGACTCCTTCCTCTAAATTTAATTTCTATGTATACATTTAAAAACATATATTCGGAAACATTTACAAATCTAAAACACAGATCGCTCCTATAAATATATTAAGTGGATAAGTTCTCTTGGAAGGCAAAAAGTGATTAAAGCCACCAAAAAGTTCTTTATCTCAAAACAGTATATTCTCAGTTCAGTGGGCATCTCTTTATTATTGCTAACAGTTTATCTCTTACGCTGATAGGAGAGAGAGCCACAATTTGCTTGTTGGAACTACCATTTCAATACTGTCTTTCTACAGAACATAAATAATCTTTTAATGAAGCAGGAAGTCACTGCTACTTGGAAAATGGTCTTTGCTTATCTGCCGCTGTTTAGGAAAATATTGCAAGCAAGATTATTTTTATTCTGATAATGTCAATCTTATCCAGTATCTCTGGAGGGGGGAAAATGTAGCCTTGTCAAGTACCTAAGGAAGATGACCCATATAATATAAGGTTTCCACAATGTCTTTAACTCAGAAGGACAGGGTAATTACTCCCTGCTGACACGTGTACAAGGCTGGATGTCTCTAGGTCATCCTCCCTATATACCTTGACCCTACCTTGACTGCTCCCACCCCGCCCCCACAAGACGACAAAATGGGCTTACTGCACTAAAACCGACTCTCATTTTTCCTTAATTTGCATTTTCTAAATTTCCAGTAGCTATTTCCTTGAATTAGCCTCTGTGTAAGTAAAAATATATATGTGTCCAAAAAATGGTGGTGAATATAAAATTGTTCTTCCCCTCCAAAAGCAAAAGATGGAATGAAGACAAAAAGGTAGGAGAGCTCACCCACCATCTGAAAGCCAAAAGGTTCCTAGCAGTCGTTACTGAAGCTTTTGCACCTATGTATATTTAGTTGAACGTGGGTCTGCAAAACATGTGCAGGCCATGAACATGCTACGTCCTGCCCAAATAAGCAGAGTGCTTCCTCAGAAAACTGTCACAATTGGACAAAAGCAAACAGTAATCCCAAATCACAAGAACAAATCCTATACCTGCGGGGTCACAGTGGGTTGGTTTGTTTGTTTGTTTTCACATCTCTTGTTCTGGAAATACACTAATATGAAAATAGTCAGGACTCACTGCAAAGATCTTTTTCTTAAGAGTAGCTGGGAAGTCAGTAATCTCTGTGTCTTGTGTATATGTAACCATATCCTCAGACCCAATCCATGGTCAGTGGAACTAGAGGGAAATTTTTGAATCTCAAACTCTGCCTGGAGCAGGGGATCTACACTGAAGACACAAAACAAATACACCAGGAGGCAGGATCTCAGCAGAGTGGTCATTAAGCAGATTAGGTGTCACTGTGTAGAGTGGCTATCTGTGAGAAACGTGTAAACCAGGCCAACTGAGGACATGTTCTCATAAAACAGAATATATTACAGATACGGTTATCTGCCTTGGTCTAAAAGACTTCACCGAGTACGTACCACATGTCAGGCACTGGGCTGGGCTCTGGGGAGATCTCAGTGAGCAAAACCAGATTCGGTCCTTGTCCTTTGGGAGCTTACTATGATCTTGTAAGGGTCACGGCTATGATCAAATCATCATACACGTAGGTAACTGATGGCTGTTAAGAGCAGCATCACCTGCTGCTATGAGAATGTATACGGCAGTGATCTGGGTTAGCCAGACAAGCCTGGGAGAGGTTGTCTGAGGAAGCCCTGGGGGTGAGAACTGGCAAGGTGACCAGGTACTAATGGGGTGAAAGATGAGAAGAGCATTTTGGGCAGGGAAACCGCATGGAAAGGCCCCGTGGTGGGAAGGAACAGCAGTGCTTGAGGGAAGCAGAAGAAGGCAAGGTGTGCCCGGGGCAGAGACAGCCAGGGGGAGCCAGGGGAGAGATTCAGCCTCACACATACACAGAGGGTTTGGCCTTTTTCCTAAAGGGAATGGAGAGCCGTTGAGGAGTTTTAAGGAGAAAGGTGATATAATCAGGTTCATTGGCCTAAAAGACCATGCTGGTTTCCCTTAGGTGAATAGACCTGAGAGGGAACTAGAATGAACTCAGAGGGACCAGTTAGAAAATGACTCCTTAGTCCACACAAGAGAAGGGGGTTGCCCAGGCCAGAGACGGTTTTAAGTAGAAACAGGCAAATGCTTCCTGGCCTGTAATCAGTGTGGTACGACTCACTGGCAGATTTTCCTTTCTCTGGATGAGAGATGTGGTGCTGTATCTTCGAAATGAAAGAATCTTTTGGCACAATGAAACTTTATCCTGGAAAGACAGATCACACGCAGCTACACATAGGACTACAATTATATAAAGCTAAAAATACTTAATTAGGTACACCAATGTTTCTAATCGAAAAAAAATCAAGGGTAGAGGCTGACGATGTAAAAAGTTAAATGGGAAATCCCTGTGGCACTTTTTAGTTATTCTGGACTGTTTTAAAGGATACAATATTTCTATTTACCTAAATTAAACCGCTTAGATTCTAGACGGCATTATTTGTAGTTAGCGATGAAATTCACACTACGTTTCCAGACTTAAACTGTCAATACTTGTATGAATACCGCCATACACGATTTGCTTGTGACTGCTCAAGCCTCAGCAGAAGGAAAGTGGAAATACATGAGGAACTGACACATATCCATAAAATGGAGCACATGCTGGGTGCTCCAGAAAGGGAAACAGAGGAGCACAGACTCATCCCGAGCTTTAGCAAACAGGTTAACCAGTGCCTGTAGTTATTGGGCTTGCAATCTCATGATGATCATGAGCCCCCCCCCCCCCGCCCCCCGCCCCTACCTCCAGCAAAGCAAGCACAGCACGTCGGATCCCTGCAGATGCAGAAAGCTGAAGGCAACAAAGAAAAGCTTGGACCTTCTGTCCCTGGAATGGGACAGGACGAAATGGACTACACTAAACAACAGTTTGAGCAGGATAATTTGATGCACTGGGTCCTTAAGCTTCTCCAGATGCTGAACCCTGCTTGGGACGTGAGATCCAAGAAGAGCATTTGCCTCCTGAATAAAGGAGGGCTGGGTGAAACCCGAAAAATGAAACCTCCTTGTATACATAGAAACTGGCTCATTAACATGCATATCCTCAGGTAGCTACATCAACCCACGTATAGAATATATGCAATAGTCATACATGTTACAAACCTGTGCAGAACACCAGACTTACACATACGTACACAACAGCACTTGACCATTGGCCTAATAAATGACAGTAGAGCCAGAAAGAAACTCAAATGCTCACGAGGACTCTTAATGTGGAAATAGCAGCATACCGGCATCAGGCTCACTTAACATCATATCGCTTCACAACGATTACAAATAAAATGCCTCCGAATAACATTTCTTCTCCAAATAAACAAGCACATGCAGACACAGATTTTCGACTGTGAAGATTTAATTCACAACAGAAGGATGTTGCTTATGGAGTGAGAAGTGAAATCACAGTCCCCCTGGGCACATCCAGGTGTCTCCCAGTTTTCCATAACAAGGCTGAGTGATGTGCTTGCATTTTCAAAGACTGTTTTGTTTCAATAAGGCCAGTTTAGGTGACTGGTAGATGTCATAATGAAATAGGACTACCGCCAAACTACTGATTTTGGTCAGGATGACTGAGAACCAACAAAACAGCGTGATTTTACTGGTGAATATTTTGACTTGGTTTTACCTCTACATTACTAAAGTAAAAAAAAAATTATAAAAGCAAAAACGAAACATCAACACAAGCATATGGTTTTGCAATTATACACCACGCTTGTGTAATCAAGGACGATGAGAAAAGACAATCTTAAGAACAATAGGTAACACTCACTTGGCTGTCTGTTGTCTTATTGTGAAAGGTACTGAGTTGGTGACTTCACATACATTTATCTTGTTTAAAACCCTGCAAGGGGACTGGTATTCGCCTCATTTTAACACTTCTGTCTCAGAGCATCAAAGCAAATGTGTCCAGTGTCTTAGAGCTTTTAAGTTACAGAGTAGGGCTCAAACTCCTGTGTGCTGAATTCTGCCAACCTCAAAAGCCCATCCTTCTTCCCACTCCACCTACTGTCTCTAAAAATATCATCACAGAAACAAAGAACAGAGTGCAGAAAAAGAAATCAATAAACACATACTAAGAGCCCAAGGAATGCATGGCTAAAACGTGCTTCAATCCTATGCTAGAAACCTACCCTGGCAGACGGTAGAGGCTTCCACTTGGCAAAGCTTACGAGCCATTCAGGGCTCTTTTTCCTGTCTACCTCAGATGGCCGGATACAGTGGCAGGCATACCAATCTCGCCCCTCAGGGTCAGGTGATCCCTCTGTACCTTTCCAGCTGGTTACATTCGACCACTCCCACCGCACAAATTCTTCAGTGGCTGCCACTCTAGCCGACCTGTCTCTATCTTCCTTTCCCTACATTCCTTCCTCGTGGGCTTGTCCCGCCATTCCACAAATGGTGCTGGAAAACCTCCCTTTCTCCCTCTCTTCTTTACAAAAGCACTCAGTGTTTTAGACGTTTAAGAAAACACAGAAGGGTGCACACAGAAATAAAATCAGGAATTATGCCACTTACAGATAACTACTGTTAACATCATTGTGTATATTTTACCAATCTCACTTTTTTCTAAGTAAATGTATAATCATTACTATTTTTATAAAATTGATACCATGTATATATGTTATCTTGTAATACTTTTTCAATGTTTGACATTATCAATAAACATTTCCTCCAACATTCAATATTCTTCTTCAACACAATTTTCAGGGACTGCATTACATTATATGAACGCAGGATATGTGACTCGTCACCTATCATTGATTATTTAGGTTGTTATAAAATTTTATCATAAACAGTGCTGTAATGAACATCCTCACATATTTATATTTACTCAGATCAGCGGTTTTTTTTCTTTATAACATATGCCTCTGTCCATTTGGAAGGCTTTGATATGGTCAGTTTGCCCTTCTCACAGATTGTATGTACTAAGTACTAACACAGGGGAAACAGGTATCTTGAATGTAACGAGTTGCTACTTGCAAAGTGACTTAGAAGAAAATTAACTAAGCCATTCAACAAAATGCATTAACCTTCTAAATGTCCTTTTTAAAAAATGTTTATTTATTTTTGAGAGAGAGAGAGAGAGAGAGAGAGAGAGAGAGAGAGCACTCTACCAGTGCAGAGCCTAATGCAGGGCTCGAACTCACATGCTCGGAGATGATGACCCGAGCCAAAATCGAGAGTCAGATGCTGAACGACTGAGCCACCCAGGCGCCCCCAAACCTTCTAAATGTTCTAAAGACTAGGGACACAGCAAGTGGACCCGATCCTTGGTCTTATACAGCTTTCATTATATCAAGACATAAAATGAAGGAAGGAATAACAGTAAACCATAAAAAGTGCAGAAACGGGAGGTCATGAGAACGGAGAATGGCTAGATGGGCAAGGCAGGTGGCGGTGGAATGGCGTCTTCGGACTGACGGGATGTCCTGGGCAGGGTCAGGCTTCTCAGCAGCTCCTCAAACCACGTTCCTCACCCTTCCTGCTGCCACAACTTTCCCCCTCTCCTCCCTCCGCTTTCTGTTTTTTATTTCTAGCTTGAAATGAGGTGAAACAAAATATTTTATTTCAAAAGTCCCCTCTCAACTATAAAAGAAAATGCTACATTAAATGCAACAGCTTCTTGGGACTCCTGAGTGGCTCAGTCGTTTGAGCGCCCGACTTCGACTCAGGTCATGATCTCACGGTTCGTGAGTTTGAGCCCCGCATCGGGCTCTGTGCTGACAGCTCAGAGCCTGGAGCCCACTTCAGAATCTGTGCCTTCCTCTGTCTGCCCCTCCGCAGCTTACACTCTGTCTCTCGCATTGTCTCAAAAATAAATTAACATTAAAAAAAAAATTAAATACAACAGCTTCTTAACTCCCCAACCCCACATATATACACACTGGTTAAAAGCAGAATAATTCTGGAGAAAAAAGTAGGTAAAATAAAGCAATTACTTGGCAAAAAGTATTTTTCTAGAACATTATGCAGATGTGAATTACGGGTTTTTTCAGAACTAAGTTTCTAGATGTATCATCATCAATACAGCAAACACTCCTCATGAATGTAAATGGATACCGAAATTGGTCAGCAGTAAAAGGCATAAAGGTTTTAAAAGAAAGCAATCAGAACACACAGTAATTATATTCTCAAAATAACTTCACGATCCCTGCATTTTAATATTTTACATTTAGCAACCACTGAAGCTAACAGCTTCTACAAAGTATGCTACTTTTCCATTTCATGTAGATAAGAGTCAAACAATTAGAAAAATTATGTCTAATGAGTCTGCTTTAGAAACAGAGCACTACTTCTCTCAAAGAACAAATGTATAAAGACTGGAAAACACATCTAGACTTGGATAACATTTTGGTCTTTTAAGATACATAATATTGGTACAAGGTAATAAATCACACACCACTTGATTTATTTGTTTGAGGTATAAGACACTTTGCATTTAAGGGAGAAATGGAGGGGTCAGAGGGAAGGGATACTGAATCGATTTTGATTCCTTAGAGCGGTTTTACATGTGTTACCTTCTTTGTAATTAAATTTTAAGCATACACATAAAGAGCAAACCCAAGCCTTCCGTCATATGTGTTCTGCAAGAGCATGGGTGATATATGCAACATTTATCCAGTGATTACGGAAAGCATTTTTCTGACTCTTTACACTAGTTTATTTCATCATTAAGATGACCCAGTGGGAAAATGTACTTGTATTATTTCCATTTTATGGATGAGGAAACGTAGGCACAGAAAAATTACATATCTTTTCCAAGGGTATTTGGCTAGTAAAAGGCAGAGCTGGGGATTAAAGGCAGACGTGAAATCCAGATGGCATCTGGGGTCCCACTGCCCCCTTAGTTCTAGGCTCCAACCTCCCACAGTTTGTCTTATGGACAAAAGTTCAGTGCCCTTCTCCAAATGACTTCAAACATCAAGGGGTAAGGGACTTGTGTTCTCAAGGTCACGTCTAGCTCCCAACTTCTGGTCTCTTGACTTAGTTTCGTGGGTAAGTGCACACAGGGAAAAAATGCAAACCGCCTAAAATTGGATATTAGTTATTCTCCCACTACTTCTCTCCCTTCTACCACCTTCTCTTATTTATACCGAGAGAAAAATTCTATTTTTCTACTGCAGAGCACTTAGTTCTACCTTCTAGGGTCTTGTTTCCTTCTAACTCACAGCCTCAGGTTCTTACTTTGTCCATGAAACTGTTTATCAGGACAGTTTCCTAAACAATGCTATTTCCTTGCCTAAGAGGAATTCTGTTGCCGGCTGAGAGAATGATACCCTTCCCCCTCACTATGTGCACACAAATATGGAAGTGAGACATCCTATATTAACGATTATTATAAAATATTGCTATTGATGATTACGTAGCTGCCATAACAGAACAAATCTGGCATATGTTCACTGACTTATCACAATAGAGACAGCAGCAATCGAGTTCAAATGACATCAGGTTAATTCATTAAAGTCTTAACTAAATCCGTACGGGAGCAATTATTTTTCTTTGTATTTGAGAACCCATCGTTAGAAATGACAATGCTGAACGATAAAAAGAAATCACATACCTCCATCCTGTCAATGAGGTTGTCAATATACTTACCAAGTGTTAAAAAGTCATGTCAAAACACTGGTAGCAAAAACGGGCTAGGAATATAATTGGGGGCATATACAAATTACTAAATCACATGGATTTAATTCATATGAAAATGAATTTTCAAAACATCACCTACTTCTGAACCGACTTCTGCATTATTCACGTGGCTTTATATACTACAGGGGATTAAAAAGAGTAGGAGAAAGGATTTAAAAATAAATTTCGGAAAATGAAACGAAGCTTCACGAATTGCTCATATCATTAAGACTCAACAAAAATATTTCTTGAGCACTGACGCAAGGCCACCGAGGTTGACTCGTGTCTGATGCCCCCGGGAACTGAGTGATGTACAGCCCAAGGGACTGCACACCACACGAGGTGGCCCTGTGTATCGGGCACTCTGTTGGGCAACGACCGTGAAAAATGAAGAGTAATTCAGTCTTTCAGAAACAGTCTTTGCCTTCAAAATGGTGGCACAGTAATTGAAGAAAAATTGCATTAAGCGTTACGGATATGTATAAAACATACTTCATAATTTTGAGCAGGAAATAAGTACAAGTTCAAAATGAGAGGGGTTGCTGGCAGGGGCTCTCGCCACAACATCACTACGTGCTCCTCGAGATCAAGCCCTGCCATTAGGAGTCACCGCGTCACTTGAACTCACTCGGGCAACGTTTGCTGGATGCGTGTTTGCGGAGGTGATACGTAGCACAGGTTACGCGTTGAGTAAGCAGTTGTCAGCTGTCGAAGAGGAGGGACTCTGTCTTACTAGACACCCCCCCCCCCATCACCTTGCTCAATACCTGCTACCTACTGAGCGCTCCATTCATGTTCAGCAATTTAATGGGAATTCGAGAAGGCAGCAGGTTCAACCGGAGACTATTACTATGCTCACCTGCAGGCAGAAAGTTAGGAGTCCCTCCCACCCCACCCCCCAAAAAGGAGACAAAAGCTTTGTCAAGGAAGAGAGGAAACCTCTTCTGAGGTAGAGAAGATCATGAATGAAGCACTACAAATGCATGCAAGGGGGAGGGTAACGAAGGGGACAATACCCTCAGGAAGGGCATAGGTAACTGCCGGCAGACCATTACCGTTACTCCACTGGAGTGCGTAAGATCCGAGCCTTGACAATGGCAAAGGCTGAGAATCATCATCGTGTGGGTTTGGGGTGGGGGTGGGGGGGAGCATGCTAGGGAGAGCTAGAAAGCTTAAAAAAAAAAAAGATACGAACCATATTTGTCACAGCAATGCTGTAACTGTTCAATAGTTTTATCAAGGACTGTGCTAGGCACCGTGGGGAGTTCAGAGAAACCAAAGATATGGCGCTTGTCCCTCAAAAGTTAAATAACAACCCCGAGAAATTTCATGGTTGGACGTGAAGAGATGCCAAAGGAAGTGAAAAAGATAAGGGCAAAACGTTCTGCAACGAGAACTATATTCATGGCGTGTTATTTCTTTCCACGTTAAATGCTATTAATCCTCCCCTCTACTGTTTTTTTTAGTGTTTATTTTGCGGCTTAGAGTCAATAAAGTCATTTTCTGGCCTTCACGTTGGAATAGTTACTTTAGTAGGTATTGGGGGTTCTTCTTCTGTTTGTGAAAAAAACTGTGTCTCTTCAAGGGTCACTGCACAAAACAGGTCACAGAGCTTTGGCTGAGCACAGGGTCATTTCTTAGGTGGGCAGCACGGATGATTTTAAGAACGCCCGTGCAAACACAGGCCTGCTTCCCGGAGCTCTGTGCACAAACAGCAACTGTCCATCCGCACAGGGGCTGGGTCTGAGGGGGTTAAACCACGAGTCAAGTTATTGTCGCTTCTCTTCTGATTTAGCACAGCTTTTCTCTAATTCTCCAGAGCTAGGCGGCTGACAGCATGGATTTTTATTGAAGAAATGCTATGACATTTGTTCTAAATGTCACATTTCTCCCCCACAAACTAAAAATAGCGTCACCATACCCCTACCCCTAATAAAATTGTTGGCTTGGAAATGACATTGATAAGCAAAATGAGGCATATAACCTTTTCTCCCCTTTTCTATAAATGTTTTATTTATTCCTGAGTAACATTTGGTATCTTTTGTGGGCTGAGATCAAAGGGACAAATCAGTAAATTTCACTGCTCAAGTAGTCTTTACAGTACGGGATTGTCATTTTTTAAGGCATGTTCCAGGCAGGCACTGCTGTGAGGAGTGATCTAGTGACTGACAGAAAATATCTGTAGAAATAATGTGTGCTCTCATAGTAATGTGACATTTTATGAGCAGTTTGACTGTTTTCATTACTCGGGATTCAGTCTGGTGAAGAGTGAGTTCGAAAGAAAGCCAGCAGCGGAATACGGAGGGGCTGTCGGGACGAAGTTGATAGGACGACCTTGAGATTGGGCTGCTGGACCTAACAAGACTTTGTGGCAATTATCTGAAAGCATTTTAAATATTAAGTTGACTTGAATGCCTAATCTGATCAATTCCAAGGTCACTGGTCCTACGGATAAGAGCGCTCGGCTGACTGATGCCAGAGAGCCAGGTTTCAAGCAAACTTGGCGGAGGCGTGCGCTAGACCTGCCCTCACCGCCCTGACCGGGTTTTGTTTTCGCGGTGAAGACTTACGGCTTTCGTTACGGTGCACTGCCTAGCCCAACTATTCTCTTTGGTGGTGGAGTTGTGTAGAGAAGAAGGCACTGCTGGAAAACGCGGCCCTGAACCAAAGGCCGACAGCGCAAGCTTGCACAGGTGCTCTCGGGGCATCATCATCAGGAGTTCTGGTCTTTAGCGCGACAAGTAAGGACACCGTGGACCCTGCATACCAATACCAAACACCCATTTCTTTCTTGCTGCTGGAAGGGTGTGCCGTTCGGTAAATGGGCGGTTATGCCGCAAGTCTTTGCATCCTTGCTACTCATTTGAGCGGGGGGGGGGGGGGGCAGACACGTATCTATGCGCTATTTCAGTGATGCACCATTTGATTTTTTAATTGTTTGTTTAGTGTTTATTTTTGAGAGAAAGAGACACAGCGTGGGGGGGGGGGGGCAGAGAGAGAGAGAGGGAGACACAGAATCCGAACGGGCTGCAGGCTCCGAGCTGTCAGCATAGAGCCAGACGCGGGGCTCGAACCCGCCAGCCCCAAGATCATGACCTGAGCCGAAGTCGGACGCTCAACCGACTGAGCCCCTGAGGCGCCCCTTAGTAACGCCCAATTCGGAATTTCCAAATGACTTCAGGATTGGTAGGTGCGATGGACCCACTTAAAGAGTGAATGTAGCCAGCTTCCCAGGGTTTACTTCCTTACTGTCACGTATACAGTCACCTTCAGAAAGGCCTGAAGGTCCACTCTAAAGTTTCAATTAGTTTTATTAGCATTTCCCTTCATGGCCCCTGGGTGAAGGCAGTCTCTTCCTCAGGTTCATTCACAAACACTTCCTTCTTGTCTGCCTTTCCCTCCCCCTCCAAAACAAAACATTTATTAACCGAAGCTTCCAACTGTGACAGAAATTACAGTCATGTTAATGGTACAGATGGTGTAAAAAATGCAATCTAAAAACATGATTAAAAAACTCAGGAGCTAGGTACCCCAAGTTCATCTCGGATATGGCTGACCAGACATCTATGAGGGAGGAAATACATGTTTTTGGTTAATTAATTTGCTTTTATCCATCCCTGTAATTAGAACATGCTTTTCCCCTACTTAATCCTAAAACAGTCATTAGATTTAATAAACCTTTCTCGATTGCCACAAATGAGAAAATGAATTAGTTTAAAAGTATTAAGCTGGTATTAGCGGTATGATTGTAACATTATGTGAATAAAAATGTTTTTCTTTAATTATTTAAGATTAAATAATATCATAGCTTGTGGCAAAAGAGTACACAGCGTTTTCTTTTTTCTTTCTTCCTTATGTTGTTCATAAGGTACTGAAAACATTAATGTTGCCTCCACAGATTACGTTCCACCAAATGGAAGTGATTATTAATCATTCTTTCCAAAAATCAACCCATAATTAGCTTTTCCTCAAGTTAAAGTGAAGACAGAATCCCACGTGACCACAGGAAGAGAGGGTGGTCATCGTGGCACTAACTGAAAAACTGAAAAGCTTGGTTTACATAACTTTCAAGGCTCCTGTGAACTGACAGTGGAAAGAGATGCCAGCTAGGCTTTATTATTCTTATTGTCCTGATCTCTAAGCCTCTGTGCTGTGGCCTGATCTCTCAGGGCCTCCTGAGTGGCCTCCTGCCCCCAGAGCTCCCATCATGCTCTATTGGCCAATCTGGTAGGAGTTAAGTTATACATGTGGTAGTGCTACTTTTCACATGATGAAAGGGTAAAAGCCTTTCTAAAAGGTGAAAAGCAGGGGCACCTGGGTGGCTCAGTCGGTTGAGCATCTGACTCTTGGTTTCGGCTCACGTCAAGGTCTCACGGTTTGTGGGTTCGAGCCCTGTGTCAGGTTCTGCGCTAACAGCACGGAGCCTGCTTGGGATTCTCTCTCTCTGTCCTTCCCTCACTCGCACATGTTCTCTCTCTCTCTCTCTCTCTCTCCCTCAAAATAAAAAAAATAGAATAAAAGTGAAAAACAATACACTATAAAGTTGAGGACCCAAGCTTTCCAGACTTTGTTCATCAAATGAGGAGTGGATAAGCAAGAGGACACACACACATACACACAATGGAATATCACTCAGCCATAAAAGAACAATGAAATCTCTTGCAACAACATGGATGGAGCTAGAGAGTATAATACTAAGCAAAATAAGTCAGAGAAAGACAAATACCATGGTTTCACTCATATGTGGAATTTAAGAAGCAAAACAGATGAATGTATGGGAATGTGGGGGAGAAGAGAGGTAAACAAACCATAAGAGACTTTTTTTTTTAATGTTTATTTATTTTTGAGAGAGAAGTAGCTCAAGCAGGGGAGGGGCAGACAGAGAGGGGGAGAGAGGATCCGAAGCGGGCTCCACACTGTAGCACAGGGCCCGATGTGGGGCTCAAACTCATAAACCACGAGATCATAACCCGACGTGAACTCAGACACTTAACAGACACCCCATAAGAGACCCTTAACTAGAGAGAACAAACTGAGGGTTGATGGAAGGGGGTGGGTGGGGGATGGGCTAGACGGGGGATGGGCATTAAGGAAGGCACTTGTTGAGATGAGCGCTGGGTGTCGTATGTAAGTGATGAACCACTAGGTTCTGCACCTGAAACTGATATCACACTGTTTGTTAGCTAACTGGAATTTAAATAACAACTTGAAAAAAGAAAAAAAGGAAAGTTAGAAGTCAAACACAATCATTGTAAGTAGGGGGCTGTCTATAGATCTTTACTCTGCACTTTGATCCGTAGCAACATATCTATAGTCAGCTGTCGTGCGGCTAATTAGAGTATGAGAATAAATGTGAAATAGCTGTTAAGGTGGCAAAAAGAAGCATCTCAACAAAATGACTTCATGCATGCAAAATAACCCACGTTGGTCCACACCTGGATCATGTGATACACTCATAAGCAAAAATCCATTCGTTGGATGGCAGGCTGTGGGGCACTGACACTTCCCCCAACCGACTCTCTGCCTGTGCCTGCTCAAGGCGCCTTTGGTCGCGGCATCCACAGTGATCATTGCTTACGGGCCGTGGGCAGCTCTGGGCTCCCACAAATGTAGACGTGGACCTGGGTCATCAGATGGGAAAGGGCCGGCGAGGACAATGGCAGAGACTTGAGGGAACCCTGGACAGGAAGGTAGGTTTGGCACTATCCTAGAGCGAGACGATCCTCCCAGGAAGACACGAGAGGCTCTACAAGTGCTTCTACATATTCTCCTCCTCACTCCAAAACTCGGAAGGTGAAGAGCGAAGGCAACGAGCTCCAGGTGGGTCTTGCCATATTGATTTGGAGCTGGGCCTTCCTTGGAATTGGTAGGACAGGTTAGAAAGGTTAGGGGTCAGAGATCAAAATGGTTTTGTTTTGTTTGGTTTTTTTCCCTCCTGGGCTAAGGAACATAAACAATATTGTGGGTAATTTTTATGGAAGGATGGTACTCCACGCAGCTGTTGGTCGGTCATGTCAGCCCTGTTATTATTCTAATCTCAGAGTAGGTAAAAACCCAAGACCCAGAAGGTGCATGTTGGAGCTCTGGCAAATGCCTGGTCCCTGACTCCCAAAGCAATATTTGGTGATAAATTTTCTCTTACGAGGCAACCGCCTATGACACATGGTGCAGACCCACTAAGCAGAAAGATGCAAGTCTGGACCCGAGCAGTTGAGAAGTGCAGAATCTCGAAGCCAGTTTTCACATGCATTTATTCTTTTTTTTTTTTTTAATTTTTTTTTTTTTTAACGTTTATTTATTTTTGAGACAGAGAGAGACAGAGCATGAACGGGGGAGGGGCAGAGAGAGAGGGAGACACAGAATCGGAAGCAGGCTCCAGGCTCTGAGCCATCAGCCCAGAGCCCGATGCGGGGCTCGAACTCACAGACCGCAAGATCGTGACCTGAGCTGAAGTCGGACGCTTAACCGACTGAGCCACCCAGGCGCCCCACATGCATTTATTCTAATAAAACGTGTTACATTTGAGGCCTCCATAACTCTTAGAAGATACCGCTGTGTGGCCTAGCCTCATTGGTACGGAACCACAGGGTCAGCCACAAATCAGGCGCGTGATTTTAGAGAGACAGTTTCTCTCAGCTGTGGTTGCCTCATAGGAAAGCGAAATGGTTAGATAAGACGAGCGCCAGGATTCCTTCTAACGCTAAAATTACTTCATTTCATTCTATTCCCTAATACCACAGATTGCAAAGTCTGATTTGCTATTCTTTGTTGAGATTAACTTTGAATGCTCCCTAAAAAGAAGCTAGGAATTAAGTTAAGAATAAACTGCTCCTTTATAAATGAGGTGGAATAAAAGAGATGAGGGTCAAGTTGGATGCTTGACCTAAGGGTTAATAGAGAATTCCAGTTTTCTGGGATGTCGCTAACACAGTTTCACGGGAGAAAAAATATATATATACATCCTTTCTAATCATAATGTTACAAAGCTCTGGGGATTTTTTTTTTTCTCCTTTCTTTTTAAGAGGTACTACAGAGGAGATATTTATTCTGAATGTGAAAAGATCAGTTCGGTAAATGAAGACATTTACAGTATTACTTTAAAAATTTTATAGACTTTCTGCTCTTCATCATTAAGAACAAACATGAAAGTCTGCACACTTTTAACAGCCAGGACATTGTTCTGCGAAGGAAAAGGTGACTGCTTGGAATGAGAGGCTGCGTGTCCTCTGTGCATGCAGATAAGCTCCCCGCCTCGGGCCTGCAGACCTCATAGAAACACGCGGAGGACAGTAAACCCTTTTGGTTCCAGGCTCCGGGTAACCTTAAGGGGACATGACCACCTAGTGCTCCAGCCTAGCAACACAACGAATATTTTGGACACCTGATGAAGCAGAAGCCACATGGTGCAAATCTCTGTCTTAAAGCAAATAAGAACACTTAAAACAGGACGTCTTAGAAAATATGGGAAGTGATGGCATTCCACTGCTCTCCCCCTCCACCTCAGCCCCAGCCTGCGTCGTCTCATTTCTTTCACTTTCATTTTTTAGTTTGGTTTTATTTTTTTAAGTTTACTTATTTATTTTGTCAGAGAGAGAGAGATGCAGGAGGGGCAGAAAGAGAGAAGGAGAGAGAATCCCAAGCAGGTTCCACACCGTCAGCGCAGAGCCTGATGTGGGGCTCAAACTCACGACCTGAGCCGAAACCAAGAGTCGGACGCAACCAACTGGGCCACTCAGGCGCCCCTCATTTCCTTCACTTTTAAATGTTTATTTTTGAGAGAGAGCAAGCAAAAAGGGGAGGATTGGGGGGCGGGGGGCAGAGGATCCCAAGCAGGCTCCGTGCTGACAGCACAGAGCCTGATGCAGGGATTGAACCCATAAACCGTGAGATCATGACCTGAGCTGAAGTCGGACGCTTAACCGCCAGAGCCACCCAGGCGCCCCTCCTTCACCTTTCAGAACAGGTGAATCAGTCCGAACTGCCCTCAGAATCCGTTGCCAGCGGGTGACTCTGAGCCCCCGCTCATAGCACAGTCCTTGCCACATGGAAGTTGTCTCAGAAACAGTTGTTACTGAACACACGGGGCCTCACTCTAGTGGAGGAAAAGCACCTAATGCTTGAAGAAGCTCTACGTCATCTGACCATGACTGTGGGGTTAATAGGACCACCATTTTCGCACATCAGAGAACTGAGGATCACAGAAAGGGACCAACTGGTTCAAGAGAATATGGCACGGTCGTGAGAACATTTTTATGTACAATGCTTTGTGTAAAGTACTATAAATCAAAGTAATTAATAGGATTCTGGCCCAGCTCCAGAAATTAGGGTGAAATTAAAAACTTCGTACAGAATGATATATATATATATACACACACACACACACACACACACACACACACATACACACACACATATATTTTTTTTTGAACATAATGTGCCTGCTAAAATTCTGGTGTTTTACACTTTCGAACTCCCTCCTCGGTTGGCTGTAAATAAGGAAGTGCTCCTCCTCTCTCCCAGAATACGAGGCGATTCGGCACGGTGAGATGCACTGTTCTACAACCTGCCTTGTTCCAGGCAGGCTGCCACCGGGAGTTCAACCGAGAGCAGCCAGCTACACAATCACCCTCCTGACTAGAGTCCCTGGAGACACAGGTCTGGAGAATTATGGCATTAAGAACCAGTGTCTGACACAATCAATAGTCTTTCGGGTTGACTTAATGGGGAAAGAAAACAGTATTAAACAATTATACTGCACATGAGCATTCTACGTCAGGGTGCACAGTGGATCATTTTTATGGTTTAATAAAAATGTATTTGCTTTTGTTTATTACAAATACATCAAGAAACTGAGACAACTCGCAAAGAATGGCAGTTGGCCGGCAAGACAGCAGCTAAAAAGTAAAAGCCCAATAAATCAAAAAAAGAAAAGAAAATGTCGATTTCTAATTTAAACAACATCAAGCCAACTTCGCTGAGAACAAAACAAAAAACTCACGTGTGAAGTTGTCCTCCTCATGTTTTTTCCTCGACAAAAAAATTATCAGAAGAGCTTTTCTAATGAAAAATATTTAAGACTTATGTGGTTCTACCCTGCCTTCATGAGACACATTTATCATGACAGACACACTTGCTTGGATGAGACAACACTGGCTTTTTTCTTAAGATTTTATTTTTAAGTAATCTCTACCTCCAATGTGGGGCTAGAACTTACAACGCCAACATCAAGGGTTGCGGGCTCCTCTGAGCCAGCCAGGCGCCCCCGTGATATAACACTTAACCAGAAAAAAAATAATAAGCCCGCAAAATAGGGACACAAACTTTTAGAAATTTATCACTGTGTGCGTTTTTAAGTTTCGAAATCATGGTACGCTGACCTATGTGTACTTCTGGTCGCTTTTACTTTTGATCTTGTGGCAAAACTATGTTTTTGCCTTCAAGAGATGAAATATAATGAAATGACATAGGAACTTACAGCCTGGGTTCACCATCCGAGAAGAAGGATTAGGCCGAATCAGCAAACTGATGAGGTCCTTTACATGTTGAGCCTGATGGAATGATTATCTAGCTATATGTGGCAGAGATCATGTATTCTTCTCTGTAACAAGGCAAATTAGGTATTTATGCTTCTATTCCAAACAAAGCGGACGTGCTGTCTGGCAGGGATTTTTTCTACCCTAGTTAGAACTCTAGTAAGTAAAGCTTATGAGTTGGCTCATTGGCACTTCAGCCCTGCTGCGCATAAACAATCTTGATGAGGGCCATTCTGTGTCTTATTTAATAGTCAATAAGTGCACCACCGCCATTATCGTGTCGAACTTCTCGTAATAATTTTGTGAAAATAACATTTCTGGCTTGGGTTTGCACACAAACTAGTTCATATTTATTCTTCAAGACTGCGGTTACTACAGTTTGTGCCTCCCTTTTCTCCTAACACGTTCTATTTGTATTATTTGTGTTCTTGCCTAAGCTTCTGGCTCCAATTCTCAACACAGCTGCTCGCCACTGAGTCTTTGTAACACGCTCACGGAGCGCCTCACATCCTCGGCATGTCGGCCACTGCCGCCCAGAATCTGCTCAGCTGCGGCCAATGCCACGAAGGCGCACGGTCTAGGAACCCAGCTGGCCTCGCCTGGTTCTGGAGCCCATCACTGCTGGAGTGGCAGTATACTGATGGCCGCTGGCTCACTAGGAGGCAGGTGCTCGAATTAGCTGTACTACCACAAACCCTGCTGGATGAAGTGGAAACTGGGCACCCCAACTCTGTGGAGCTCTCCTGACACTTCTCACAGGCAGGCTCGACCCACGCAAGTCGGCTTCTTTGGGTTTTCTGCTTGGTCGTGCAGCTCTGGTCTGGGGCTACAGTCTTACCCAGAACTCAAGACAGTCAGCGGGGACCCTCATCCTCACCACTTGTCTGTCTGTCTCTCTCTCTCTCTCTCTCTCTCTCTCAAGTTAGCCCTTCCCGTGCCAGGAGCAGAGGAAAGAAAGGAAAGGATCAGCAGTTAAGTTCCTGCTTCCCTCAGCACCCAGTCTGGAATCTGGTGGGAAACAAGGTCATTGCTATCCTCGACCACTGACACTCAAAAAGCTGGGGTGAAGACCAGCTTTCAAAAAGAATGTTCCCGCCTTTTGTTCTTTTCTTTTCTGACAAATATTTCAGGTGCATCAGCAACCAGCTCACTTCTAAAATACAATAAAAATTAGTGACTAGAAAAGTAACGTTAAAAAGACTTTTTATTAAAGACTGAAGAGACACAAAATTATTCTGTCAGATTCCAAGGTCTTACTCCCACTTCTGCAGCTGTCTCCCTTGGGACTGGCAGGGTCTGGGGACCGTGCTCAGAACTGCACTGGCCAGGGCCACCCACTGTCCTGTCCCACCCGTGGTCTTAGAGCTACCGAGGGGATTGGGCCCGAGCCAGCCCCACCGTAGGGATAATCTCCCATCCTTTCCCCTTACTCTCGCCTACCCCTGCACAACTTCCCTCCATCCACGGTGTCAGTGTTGCCAATATCCCAGCATGCCTCGTGCCGAGGCTCTGCCTAGCTATGAAAAGCGCACGACTGATATTTGCCAAATGAACTCATTCTTGTCTGAAAACGTCACTGATTCGTTCATTCAAAAAAATTTTGATTAAGTGCTCAGTATGTGTCAGGGACTGGATGAGCTCCTAGGACATCCAACTTGTTCTTAAATAGTTTTTAGTCTGGTGGGAAAGATGGAAAGTAAACAGACAACCACAATTCATTGGGATAAATGTCACAGCAGAGGGAAGTGCAATTGCTTTGAAGACACCTAAAAGTGCCTCTTATCCCAGTCTGGGTTTGAAACCAGCAAAAGCTTCTTGGAGGAGGTGGTGCCTAAGCGGAGTCCTGAGAGATTAGAAGATGTTCACTAGAAGAGAAAGTGGGACAAAAGCAGAAGAAACAAAATCTGCAAAGATAAAGAAATAGAGCTGGGTACGGTCCAGAAGTAGCTCAGTAAAGCTTAAATATACAGTACAAGGGGTAGTGGTGAATAGGAGGTCTGAATATTAGGAGGGGCAGAAGCAATCTGGTGGTTCCTTTTTTAAAAATTTGTTTTAAAATTTATTTATTTTGAGAGAGACAAGAGAGCACACGAGCAGGGGCGGGGCAGAGAGAGAGGGAGAGAAAGAGAGAATCTAAAGCAGGTTTCACACTGTCAGCACAGAGCCTGATGCAGGGATCGAACTCACAAACTGTGAGACTGTGACCTGAGCCGAAACCAAGAGTTGTACGCTTAACCGACTGAGCCACCCAGGCGCCCCACGAATCCAATGGTTCTTGGTGAGGTGTATTAGTGGTATTGTGAGCACAACAATTTTTTGCTTGTGAAGGACGGTGCCACATTCGAGAGATTTAACATCCCTGGTCCCTGCCCACGAAATTCCAGTATACTGTGATGGTGACGTCAACCCCGGTTGAGAACCTTGGGTAGATGGATGATTTCATCAAAAGCAGACAAGTCTCTTAGGAAGAGGCAGAGGTACCAATTGGCCTGAAATCAAGTGTTCTCCTACAGGTATTCCAAGGAAAACCACATCAGCCATGTCCAAGGTATTTCCAAAGAAAATCACATCAGACGTCTGTAAGTAACTTTACTATCAATTCAATTCCACTCAGCAAGTGTTTATTTAAAACCCACGAAATGTCAACTACTAGACTAGTTTCCTTTCAGGGAATTTGAAAATGTAAGATTGAGTCTGTACCCATGAGAAAGTTAGCCTGGTTGCTAAGACATAATTAGGCAAACACGTGAGGCGGTATATAATCCAGTGTTTGACGGTGGATTATCCATAGGTTTCATGGGAATACCAAGCAACTGAGTGGATTCCTCTCTATTCTGGCATCTTGATCTTTCCTGCATCTTGACCCACATCCTCTATCGGCAGAGTACAACACGGAAAGACAGAGAAAGTCAGCAGGGAGCTGAGATCCCTGACGACTGCCTGTGAGTCTTCCCAGTGTTCCCCTCATTAGGGATTCTGGAGAAAGTACTATTCTAACTTACTTGGGAAAAACAAAAATATTCTTGCCTATATAATATATATTCTAATAATTAATAAGATTTTCATTGTGTTTCATATGCTTTCCGTTAAGTGGAGATTTTAAGGAAAGGCACAATAACACTGATTTTGCACTGAAGGCAGCAATTATTCTTCTCTACTTTTTCCAGCTCTGTTACGTCTTTCGTAGGAGATACTGACAGTCAGAAATACCTACATCTAGTAGCTGTGCTCTAACTGCCGTCCTCTGCTCCGTTCCCAATGCCCTTCCTTGACAACACTATGCATTTTACTGGACTACCTGGTCACAAAATGTAATGGGCTTCTGCCCAAAGGGAACAGTTTCCAGTGATTTGTGGATCCTTATGGGGATCACAGGTCACCGAAAGTAATGTCTTAAGGGGGAAAAAGCCAATTCAAAGTTACAATTTTGGGGGACGCTAGAATTGACAAGTTCCCAAAAGCAGGTTAGAACATAGGAAAGTTCATTAATATGTGAGAATCAACAATTAGTAGTTAATACTTGGGCTTAAATTCTTCTTTCTTGTCTTAAAATGAAAAGAGCTGGGGAGATTCTCATACTGACCCTTCTCAATAATTTATATCTCGTAATGGAAGTGTTTATCACATTCTTTCCTGAAAGCGGTCTTGACCGTGGATGGCTGGAGACAGCAAGAGGTTGTCGAGGCCACAGCAATGAAAAGGTCATGCAAAGGGTAAAGGAGACACCAACTGCTGGAAGAGGCAAACTTTACTTCACAATTTTCTCCAGGGTTGGATCTGACTTTGAGTTTATGTATAAAAATGGGCTTGCCTGAGCTAATGCATGATGTGTGTATGTTTTCATTGGAATGTATTTTTCTCAACTGCCATGGAATGACGTGAGAAATAAAACATGAAAATATTTAATAATTCAGTATTTCTAAGTGTCTAGACTACCGAGCATATTAAATAGTAATTGTTCAGAAGGAAGGGAAAGGAAATGGGTAAGAGACTTTATGAGTATTTACTTACAATGAATCAGTTGTTCGCAGAGGTTTATTTCTCACAAAAAGGAGATACTATTTCCCCTTTTTTTTTTCCAGATGACAAATGTGAGGGTCAGACAGATTAGGAAATGTGCCCAAAGTTTTGCAGCTGGTAAACGAGGCAATGCACATTCCACGCCAGGTTCACGTGAACTGCTCTTTCTGATACACACCATGCTACCTAGATGTTTTAGCAAATTTGGATTACGAAGTGTTAGAAAATAAAATGACGTTCATTACAGAATGGGCATTGCAAAAGCTCCGGGTTGTGGCTGCCTGTGGTCGAAATGACAAAATGAATGGTCTCCCACAAACTCACATGAACGTTTGCGTGCGCAACCCGCCCCCCCCCCCCCCCCCCCCCCCCGGTAGTGCCGGTTACTATGGCTAAGCGACTGAATGTATTTGGAGGAACTGTTTTCTTTTGCCTAACAAAATGCAGGTAAGCATAAACTACTCAGATCTTTCGGGGTGGAGGGCTACAAGCATCATTTGAAACAAAAACATGACCCTGGTAAACTGCTCTGCTAATGTTCAAGGGAGGAAGGGGAAAATGAATAAAACAGCAAGAATACAACTGGAATCAGAAACAGGAAGAAGGAAGGACAAAATGTTGGGTACCAGGCACACGTTATCTGTTACCTAGAGAACTTTTCTAGAAATGCTTATGAACAATAAGCGGGGAATGGAAAACTGAGCAGCCATGATGTTAAGGCTTCCCGCTCCTGGGAAAAATATGGACATCGCGGCCTGTAAGTCACTGGGTCCTGACAGGCAGCTTCCCACCCCATCCAACATTTAGTTACATTAACCACTTGAGAGACGCTCCTTTCATTACACCATGTTTCTGCCATCTGAAAATAATGAGCTCAAACAGCAACCATGCTGTCATTTTACCCCATGAATAGGTTCTCTTAATGAAGAATTATTGCTTTAGAAAAGAAAACCAATTCACATTTTGTATGTTTTATTTTTAAAAATCCCAAATCATAAAAATAAAGACTCTTTCAAAAGATAAGTACCTCATATACTTAGAAGAATATCTCATATATTTATCATTCCAAGGCGTTTTCATGCTGTAACTACCTTTTGAAAATAGTAACGGGCTGTGGAAAAGGAGAGAAGGGGTAGTTCCTTTCTTTACAGGACAGACCCACCTTTGGCAGTGAAGGTCGAGTGCAGACTAAATAACGGAAATAACTCACAGCTAGTGGTACACAGGTTGATCAACTATCAACTGAACTAAACTATCAACTATCAACTAGCTACTAAAAAGAGTTTTCGCAGGAACACTGTCTTCAGCTCGCAACCGTGCCGTTGCGGCCTCCCAGGTGAACTATGAGACCGGGGATTCTGAAAAGCAAATGTTCTCTCCCCGTAATAAGTTGGAGGAGTCTTGGTGACCTTTTGTTCACATTAATGCTGACAAACTCTGCATAGTGCATGACTGTCCCACCCTCCAGCCCCTTCCAGTGGTCTCCTGCTTGTATTCCAATCAGTGTATTCAACGGTTGTAGATATGGGGACAGGACGCATTAGCGTGAAAGGGTGGGGTGGTGAGGCCATAGCTATGATAGACGTCAGTCTGGACTATCAATAACCTTGGAGGCCTTTGGGAAAAGTAGCAGGCACATCATTTATCTGCTTATTAACAATCATTTATTGCAGTAGAGATAGTTAGGAAGTAACACCTCAGGATTATCTTTACGATTTGAAATAGAGTCAAAACAGTGCAGTGTTGTTAAGGACAAAGCACTGGACGACTATTTGAACAGGTATGTGCTCAGTTTCTGGATTATAGTTTAAGTCAGACATGAAACCCAAGAAGGTAAGTTGGGGCCATATGTCCTTGGTGAATTGGTACACAAACCTCCATATGTATGTTTTAGGGGGGGAAACATGGGCATCTCTAGGTCTTAGGGGAATGAGGAATAAATTTATCTGAATCAAATAATTAATCAGTCTTGGTTCCCACAACCATTTTCAGGTGTGATGATAGCACCGACTTCTCCTGCTTTCAAAGTTTCAAATGATCTTCAGTTAAACTTTTATAACACGGTTCCTCTAAAAGATCTCTATGCGTAATTAATAATAGTGACATCAGTGGCATTGTGTAGGACTGTGAGAAGTAAAACCAGCTCTTTGCTTCTCTTCTCCCCAACACACAGTAGGTTGACACGTGGGAGCACACAATACCTTGTGCTCTGGGTTCCCAGGTGCCCTGCATAGAGTAACTGAATGACCACACGAACAGAAGTTCTGTCAAATTTCATGCAATGACTACTGAGTCCCATTGGCAATGCTGGGAACAGGACGAGACTTACACCGTTTGCAGACACAAAAATCTGCTCTCTGATGCTAGGTGCACTGTTTAGGGGATACCTGATTTCACCTCAAGTCAAAAACACAAAATACAGTCTAGAACGGAAGTTATTTTTGCTGGATTTGGAGAACCATACATGTGTCTGGTGATCCTTCGGACAAGCTGGAAACATTAAAAAGTGCTTAAAATTCAATAATAATGTAAGTGTTCTTATATTCGTGACACAAGAGTATAGATTCATTAAAATGCTACGGATTTTAAAATGACATGTTTTCGTATTTATGCATTTGAAAGAGGTGTATTTATCGTTCTGGGGGTTCAGTGCACTTTGAGTCCGAGTCTGATGACAACCTGCAGAAGAAGGGAGAGGTTGTCTGGTTTGCTAACTTGTCCATCTGTTCGTGCCCTCCCTCCTGCGTGGCCCCCGTTCTCCGACGAGGAAGCAGAGCCGTGGCCTTTGAAGGCTGTCGTTCTGGCACTGCGTCCCCGAACTAATAACGTGTTCTGGTTTAAAAGCCCCCCCTCCCAGCCCCATTTCAGCCCTGTCCCAGCTTCAGAATGAATGTCCTTGATTTTAAGGAAGCACAGTCCAATAGTTCACATGTTGCCCAAAGAAGGAAATTAAATTACGCTGTATTTCTCTAGCATATGGTCCTGTACAGGGGAAAAAATAGTGTTCGGCCCCTGCCATAAACTCTGGGGGGAATTTATACAAGAAGAGGATCTTAAGCAGCAGGAAACACATGTATTCATCATTTTACTGCTTCTCCAATTTACTGTGACAGAAAGAGAATGGATCCCAGTGCAAAGTCTCATGAACAGAACGGAAGAAATTCAGGAAAGTTCAATCAATGACAGTACCTAGATTTTTACAGCATTTAAAAGTGTATAACGCACGTGGCCATCTTTTTTGACCCTTAATGATGGAGCAGGGATGATCTCCATGTTTAAGATAAGGAATCAGGTCTGAAGTTATTAAAGATAAGATTTTTTTTTAGATAAAAAGCTCACCAAGGCTATTATATCTTAGAAGGAGGGTTAATCTGGAGACAGGCCAGGCAGTTTGGACCCATTTTCAACATCGCCCAACTAGTCACGTGGTGGAGGGAAGGCCTGAACCCCTGCCTTCTCATAGCAAAATCGCTACTTTTTACAGATGCCAGAACTAAATCAGTGTTCTCATGGTCAGAAGCCCTGTTTATTACAGACTTTCTGTTCTCTAGTTTGTCAATTCTCGGCAGTGAATGTATTTTTTTTTAAAGCCAATGAACAGGGTGAATGAAGCAATAATGGGATCTAAATTATTGGGTGAAACACCTAAAAATACCTTAAAAATAAGAAATGAATGGATGGAATATTTAATTTTACTGATTTTACTCCTAAAATGATTTTTTTCCCAGCTTTATATATGTTCTCTTAATATCTTAAACTGTTAAGGTATCATCCTGGACCCATGTGTTAGATTTTATGGAGTGACTATTGGTACCATTCATGGTGCTTACGTGACTAATTAAACCTCACTGAAATGATGTTTCAAACAGAAGCTGTAATTTACTTATTTCTCAGCAAAAACTACGATCATCTGCCTTGTGTCCCGTGCATTATTCCATGATTGATTACAGTTACAGTGTAGACTGTATTTTGCATTTGGCAACACGTAGGCATTAATCGTCGCTCATTCTTCAATAGTATAATTCATTGAAATACATATTTTGAATCTGGGGCACGTACAAGAAGATGTAACCACAGAGGAATAGAGTGCTGTTATGACAAAACATAATTAATAAAACATAGAATGTGTTTTACGAAGTTATGGTTTTAATTTGCTACCTTAAGAAATATGCTCTAGCAATTTTGCACAAGGTAACTTCCCACGAGAATTTAAATCCCCTTACCCTCCCTCTTCTAGGTACTGAAAGGATTATGATTAATGCACACTAAATCTCTCTTAACTGGAGAAGGTCCTAGCAAATTTCTAAAACCAAATTGAAGCTACTTGTAAGTATGATGGTCCTAAATCTGGAGTAAACTTTGTTTGACTTGTGAATTCCTATCCTGCCTGTCCTGGTCGGTCTGTCTCCTCTCCTCTCCTCTCCTCTCCTCTCCTCTCCTCTCCTCTCCTTTCTGGATGTTATTACACAGCAGGGGACACACTGTGTCAAAGTGGACCCAGCCGGAGGCAGCACAAAAGAGCAGGGTCACATACACCCCCAGCGACCTCAGCAAACAGATGACCTACATTTGATGCAAGCAGTTCACATGAGAAAAAGTAAATCTGTGCTCCTTGCATTGAACCTGTATTTTAAGAGGCAATTAGGTATATACAAAGTAAATATGTGTAAGATAAGTATTACAGACATACGTCACTCTAAATTCATACAAGACATCAGCGAAATTATATACGTTCATGTAAATGTGCACATGGTCCTCCGTCTCTTAATTCCTCAATCTTCATAAACAAATGTACTAGTGGGAGGTTAGTACAAGTAAAAACAGCATTAATGGGTCGCATATTAATATTTATGTTTTACTATATAAAGACCTTGCATACATTATGACTCTGTTTTGCAAGCTGAATGAATAACTAACGTTACATTATGTATGGGTACATATTAAACAGACATGTCTACACTTTCTTAGTTCAGGATATGATTAATGCAGCCTATCAGAAGCCAGATGGTGCAGAACCAGAACCATCAATCAAAATGAAAAGACCACTGCGTGCTATCCACAATGAGGTTCTCACAAATGGAGATTCTGTTCACAGACCCTAACTGGTAATAGGCAGAAAACGCCAAGAACATAGCTACACTGTCCCACTGGGATAAAAAGTCGTAGCTCAGGCTTGGCTAGATAAAAAATCTGGCACAGGAACATTCATTGCTGGAGCCCTGAGCAGCGGAGCCGGGAAAGCCTGAGCAAACCAGACAGCCTGTCCTTAAAATTAAAAAAAAAAAAAAAAAAAAAAAAAAAAAAAAAAAAATTAGAAGCTTCTAAATTATTTTAATAATGTTTGAACTGATGACAGTATCTGTCAAACAGTACCCATTTCCCATATGATTTAGCATGGGACAATGCCACGTAGTCACAAAGCAGCTGCCACGGTCTGCCTGACAACGTGAGCTGCCGTCCTGTTTCTCCTGCACAGGCTTTATTACAAATAACCCCAAATGCTTTAGTGTTACTTTGCAGCCTTTCTCCACGGAATCTAGGGGAAACAATTTTAATCTGTTATGTTTAATACTAATGACTATTTTTGGGGAAGTTGTAGGGAGAAGGGTGGTCCAAGATGTTTCCTGTTCCTTTAATAGCTTTACATAAAAATAACTAGAGAAACACAAAGTGCTTTGTCTTTGTAAATGGATCATGTGTACTTAGAAAATGTTAAATAATCCCCATGCGCCGTGGGACCTAAGGAAAAAAAATTAAAACAAATATATAGGTTCTAATTGCTACTAGTCACTGAAATACCATTTGGGATTCTGATTTTGTGGAGTTTTGGGAGATAAACAGATATGCAGGAAAGGAGAAAATTCCAGGAAACACGAACTTCTTCCAGAAGAGTTACATAGCCAAAATGAGATAAGTAATACATTAAACCCACAAATATAAAAGGCTAATGGAAGTGAAAGTATTTGGAAAAATCTAAAGATATTTCTGCTTTACTATAAAAATTATATTACAGCCCATATAACTTGACATGTGACATAATTTGGAAAGAGAACAGCCTACTTTTTACTCTTGTAGCAATAATGAAAACAGGAGTGACTATGCATATTAACATAAATAAGACCTTAAGTGAAATGGTTGAGTTTGAGATTTTAAAACTTTTGGCATTTTTTTCCCCCTTTCCATTATCATGTCTTAAAATAGGACCGGCATGCTAACTTACGTAAAATTTTGTTACCATCCTTTCTCTAAAAATATGAGCATTTTCCACATTGTTATAAATTCTATATTCTGTATAGATAATATTTATTGGCTGGGTGTCATTACACTGCACATATACACTATGACTGACTCATATAATCGACTTCCTTAATGGTAGACATTAATTTAAGTTTCTGCTCTCTCTCCCCTGTTATTAATAATAATACAGTGGACATTATTGTGAAAGGTGGCATTTGTGTCTTAAGATTATTTCCTTAGAACAGATTCTCAGAAGCTGACTTGCTGAGCTAAGTGAAAACGTAAAGGCTTTTTCTTAAATTTATGTTCTCATCCAGTACTGAGTAGCCTAAATTTAAAAATCTTTGGTAATTTTGGGGTGCGTGGGTGGCTCAATGAGTTGAGTGTCCGACTACGGCTCAGGTCATGATCTCGCGGTTCACAAGTTTGAGCCCCGCATCGGGCTGTGTGCTGACAGCGTGGAGCCTGGAACCTGCTTCGGATTCTGTGTCTCCCTCTCTCTTTGCCCCTCCCCACTCGCGCACTGTCTCTCTGTCTCTCTCTCTCAAAAATAAAAACATTAAAAAAAGTCCTTAGTAATTTTATAGATATAAACGATGTTTCACTGTAAATTAAATTTGCAATATTTTAATAACCAGCTAGGTTAAGACGTTTTCTGTAGTTAACAACTACTTGCCTTCTTAAAATCTTAATGATGTCTTAGAAAAGTATCATTTTTATCTACTCATAAAAAAGAATCACAAAGTAGTCCTCCTTCGAATACTGACTTTGTTTAATTACTTGAAAGTAATGAAGTGTGCTCCTTTAAAATATTTAAAAATATTTTTCCTTAATTCAGACCTTGCATACATTATGACTCTGATTTGCAAGCTGAATGAATAACTGACGTTACATTCATTTAGGGGTACGTATGAAACAGACATGTTTGTGCCTTCTTGGTTCAGGATGTGATTAAAGGAGTTTCTGGTCTCCCCTGACTCTAGTTCAAATCAGTGAAAATTTAACATAAATAACTCAATGCTTTGAACTGAGCAATAGCATTTTAGAGTAACCTTTGAGATTTTATGGTCTTTGTTTCCAGTGTTGCAAACCCTAAAAAGACAGCTCCTTGCAGGACCTCCCTCCCATGAAATGTGTATCTGGTTTACTTCTACCGAAACCTGAACACTGAGGAGGCCAGCATCAAGTTCCTTTGGCCTCGCTCATGTTGACTTTCTGAAATACATATAATAACATGGACCTCACCAAAGTCATGAAGAGGCATGGTATGAGCGAAGAGTAATTGTGATCAAAACATACACAAACACACCATTAAATGGCTCAAAAAGAAAGTCAAAATTAAACTGATACAGAAACCATGCATCTTTCTAGAACTAGACGTTATTGAGCGAACACCCAAAAGACATCATCTGTCGCGAAGAATAGTATTTCCAAAATTCAGTGATTGATTTTTAAAGATTATATTTTATTTTATATTTTTATTTACTTAAATCCATGTTAGTGAATATATAGTGTAATAATGGTTTTAGGAGAATTTAGTGATTCATCACTTACATATAACACCCAGTGCTCATCTCAACAAGTGCCCTCCTTAATACCTATCACCCATCTAGCCCATCCCCACCCCCCAACACCCTTCTAGCAGCCCTCAGTTTGTTTTCTGTATTTAAGAGTCTCTTATGGTTTGCCTCCCTCTCTGTTTTTATCTTATTTTTCCTTCTCTTCCCCTATGGTCATTTGTTTCTTAAATTCCACATATGAGTGAAATCATATGATATTTGTCTTTCTCTGACTGACTTACTCTGTCTAACATAATACACTCTAGTTCCATCCACATTGTTGCAAATGGCACGATTTTATTTGTAAGTAATCTCTGTGACTCACTTGAACTCACAACCCGAGATCCAAGTTTCATGTTCTACCAATTGAGCCAGCCAGACGCCCCAGTGATGTTTATATTCAAAACAGATAATACACTTAAAAAACAATTATCAGAGCCAACCAGATTTTGAAAAAAATCCAGAGTCATCCAAATTTCCTCTGGCCTAGTCGCAGCCTGTTTAAAGGAAAGTAATATTTACTTCGTTCCACATTATAGAAAATTGTAATATAAAAAGTCAACAATTCAGAAGCACAGACACACAATATTGGCATTATACTGAATGCGCTTTTGTAACTGCGTATTGAACTCTGGCGTACCGTAAGCCCTGGCTACCCTGTATTGTTAAATAGTCTTTGGGAACACTTTCTTACGTTCCAGTGTAGCAGCTCGTGCAGAGGGAAAAATCGCGGCTAAGAGACTCACAGGACCGTGACAGAACAATCAGATACGGTTCTCCCTGGCAGGTCTTCTCATCCTGGCATTGGTGACTTCTGCCCTACCTTCCTCTCGCCACCCTGGTTTTCCAACCCTAGCTGGTGTAATTCCTCGGGCGCTGGGTGTGGGATATCTGCCAGGGAGTAAAGGAATGACCACTAGCCTGGCCCATTCTGTGGCCTTCTGCCAGCAGAAGAGCGAAACAGGCAAGCTGCGGTTGCTTTCTTTGATACAAATCCACAGCGGGTCCACATAACCCAAGAGTGGTCGTTGTCTTCTACTGAACCCCTCAAACCTCTGTGGTCTGAATACCTGGCCTCTGATAAAAACCAAGTAACCTGGAAAGTCACATGGAGCTGAGCCAGTCGAGTTTAAATCAACCTCGGGGGCTTAAAATGCTAAGTCCAGTTTGCCAACAGATGGGATGCACCGGAGTTTTGAGTCGCAGAGTAACCGGAAATAAAAGGTGTTTTTACTCTGTAGGATGCAAATACTGAAAATCCACAATAGCCACAAACACACACAAACAACAATGATCAGAAAACCAAAAAACATCTTGTGGTGAAGTGGAAGGCCTGGGAGATGGGGAGGGAGCAAATCTGATTTTAAGGTACAGTTTTCTCATTAGCCACCTGCCTGTGCAACTTAGCTCCCCTGGGCCTCGGTTTCCATATTGAAATGGAAAAGAGCGAAAAAGGAAGGGGCTGTATTAAGCTGACCTTACAATCCCTTCCAGTGCTAACATTCATTGAGTCTTATTTTTTTTTAACGTTTTTTATTTTCAGGGGCACCTGGGTGGCTAAGTCGGGTGAATGTCCAACTTGAGCCCAGGTCATGATCTAGCAGTTTGTGAGTTCGAGCCCTGCGTTGGGCTCTCTTCTGTCAAACTGTCAGTGCGGAGCCCGCTTTGGGTCCTCAGTTCCCCTCTCTCTCTGTCCCTTCCCCACTCACACTCTCCCCCAAATAAATAAATATTAAAAAAATAAATGTTTATTTTTGAGAGAGTGTGAGAGCAAGCATGAGAGAGTGAGTGGGGGAGGAGCAGGGGTGGTGGGGGGAAAGGCCATCCTAAGAGGGCTCTGTGCTGACAGCAGACAGCCTGATGCGGGACTCAACTCACGGACCGTGAGATCATGATCTGGGCCGAAGTCAGACGCTTAACCGACTGAGCCACTCAGGTGCCCCTCAATGATTCTACATACAGACTCTATTACTTTGACTATTTAAGGGACAAACATAAAAATCCATCTATTACCAATATATTGGCATACACAAGGTAATGTGATTTGGGGTCATATCTAGAGTTATCAGTTATCAGATATTATTCTATCTTTTCTCCCTGTCTTTTTTTTGGGGGGGGGGGGTTGCTGCAGGACAAGCCTGTTGATGTAAGGGAAGGCTGGGTCGTGTCAATCAGGCTGTGGTACTGATGAGTCGACGCACATCTAAGCAGATTGGAAGGTGCAGGTTACTGTCAGGGCAAGTGTGAATCAGGAGGTCCACTCTGGGTTCACACGTGTGAGTTAGCTTTTTGACCCTTTCCTCCACAGGCTTTTCACTAACTGTTAGGATATCTTGAACTGCCTCAGTGCTATTCTAAAATTTTAAAGTTAAAACACACATACACACACACACAGGCACCTGACTGGCTCAGCTGGTTAAGCATCCGACTCTTGGTCTCAGGTCATGAGCTCACAGTTTTGTGAGCTCAAGCCCTGAGTTGGGCTCTGGAGCATGGAGCTTGCCTGGGATTCTCTCTCATTTGTATTTTCTTTCTTTCTCTCCCTCTCCTCTCTCCTCTCTCCACCCCTCCTCTACAGACTTGTGCTGTCTCTGTCTCTCTCAAAATAAGTAAGTCAACTTAAAAACACACACAAATTTAATCGGCTCACAGAGAGAACCAGAACAATATTTTCATTTTTCTCCTTTAGATTTCCAGCTGGTTAGATTCTTATCCAGTTGAAGGACCCTGGTGATACTTTCTAGTATCTAATCACATATGTGCTTTAACCACAATAAAGTTACTTCACTGCTAATACTCTTTTATACATACCTAATTATAACAGTAAGTGTTTACTGATGGAGTTTGTAAAGACAACTGTAACAGCTAACATTTATTAAGCACTTACTACATGCAGAGCACTGTTCCCATCTCTTTAACATATATTCCTTTTTTAAATTCCTTCTAATAACTCTATGGGGGTAGGCGCTATTTTTCCTCAATCTCCATTTTAGAGATTAGCTCAGAGAAGTGAAGCAAATTGCCCACGTTGCACAGCTACAAAATGGCAGATTAAAACCCTGGGTAGAATGCCTCTCTATTGAAAACTGTCCAAAATAGTTTCAAAGCTTACTGAGTTCTGTAAGTTGTATGGTACAATGGCCTGTTATGCTGTTCAATGCCCCTTAACAGCAAGATGGATGGGATACATTCTATTTAGAAATCTGCCTTAAGAAAAGGTTGTCACTCCTCTTGAATGATAATACATTCCGTTATTACAAAACAAAAGCTGTGCACTTGGCTGTTTACCTATTCGCCTTTGCTCCCCAGAAGACTTGGCTTTTATCCTCCACTGTAGCAATGACTCCGATTTTGTGGGTGAACAACACGGTTCTTCTTATTTTGTACGAGGACATATTATTAGGGACTTTTTACATATATTAGGGACTTTTGTCTGAGGCCTCAGACAAGAACAAAAATAAAAACAAAACAGGTTTTAAGTAACAGAGACAATGCGCTGGCAATACAGAATTACATTTTCATTATAATGACATTTTCTTTGCCCAGGTAAACTCGACCTGATGGGGCAGTGAAATAGTCTATAACAATTAACTGGGCCTTTTTATTGTCTGCTTTAACATACATTATCTCATGTGATACAGTAACTGTCAGAGAAGACAGGTATGACTTCTATCTGCACCTAGCAGGTAACAAAACTAGTGTCAGAGAAAATAGCTTCTCCAAAGTCAAGTGACAAAATGTCAACTTGAAGTCAGTTCTTCAGACTCTATTTACCATACTTCTGGTGTTCAGTGCAATGAGTCTTATTATTTGTAAATATATATATATGTATAGATGTATATATTAAATTCACAAATCCTATGACGGAGTGATTTCTTACATTACTTATAAAAATATACTGCTTAAAAAGCAGAACATAGAACTATTTTTTTGCATTCACTTCACTAGAGATTCAAAATGGTCCAATATGACCCAGCAATTTCACTATACATGTGTGTGTGACACTTCAAATTCAAAGCACATTGCTCAAACGTTGCTGAAATCCTTATAGACAATATTATGATAATTTGTATTATTGTAAAGACTTGTTGCCTTTTTTTTTTATAATGTTTATTTTTGAGAGAGAGAGAGACAGAGTGTGAGCGGGGAGGGGCAGAGAGAGAGAGAGAGGGAGGCACAGAATCTGAAGCAAGCTCCAGGCTCTGAACTGTCAGCACAGAGCCCGACGCAGGGCTCGAACCCATGAACTAAGAGATCATGACCCAAGCCGAGGTAGGACGCTTAACCTACTGAGCCAACCAGGCACCCCGGTTGCTTTTTCTGTAGTCATTCTTTATTCCTTGGGAAATTCACCCTCCACACACCCCTGCCCCCGCTTCCTCCCTCACCGGGTAGCAGATGTGGCTTACGTGGGTCAATTGCACCCCCTGCTCCTGGGGTGAGAATCCTGGCTGGCTTAAGTCAATCTAACTCCGATTTCAGTAAAGTGCACACAACCCAAATCAGACCCCAGGACAGGGTCTGTTCTCCTCTCTACACTTGGTAGCATGAGGAACCATGAGTGGGGCTACAGTAGTCACTCTGCTAACTCCAAGGAAGCGAGCCTGAGAATAGCTGATGTATCAAAGACTGCCAAGTAATAGAACAAAGATTGCTAGTGGGGACTGCCTTTGAGCTCTGAATCAAGCCTTGTTTAATGCAAAATCTATCTTGATATATTTAAAAAGTTTTTTTTTTAATTAAAAAAATTTTTTTAATGTTTATTTATTTTTGAGACAGAGACAGAGCATGAGCAGGGGAGGGGCAGAGAGAGAGGGAGACACAGAATCTGAAACAGGCTCCAGGCTCTGAGCCGTCAGCCCAGAGCCCGACGCGGACTCGAACTCACGAACTGTGAGATCATGACCCAAGCCGAGGTAGGATGCTTAACCGACGGAGCCACCCAGCCACCCCTATTTAAAAGTTTTTAATTTAAATTCTAGTTAGTTAACATACAGTGCAATATTGGTTTCAGGAGTAGAATTCAGGGATTCATCACTTACCTACAACACCCAGGCTCAAGTGCCCTCCTGAAACCCATCTAGCCCATTCCCCACCCTATCTTGATTTCAATTAAGGAATCCACTAAACTATGAATTATCTCTTCGTTGAAGCCAGCATGAGTTGGGTCATTCATACCACAATCCTAAATAAAATATCCAGTAAGTTCGTTAGGATCCTTAACGGTAGGTCACATTATCAGATTAAGTACAATATGGGTAAAACTAGAAATTCAAAATGGTAGGTTCTGTTTGAGCTGTATAAACAGAAGACCAATTCACAGGGGGGCAGACAGTGAGTGTGTATTCGTGTGTGTGCGCACACACATACACAGTACAGGTTGGGGCGAGGTACAAAAGTAATAAATGCTTAGGGTAAGCGCCAGGAGAAATGGGAAGAGGGGCTGTGTGCAGATGCAGAAAAGGACTTCCGTTGAGGCCTCAGCTGAGGTGGCAATGCATAACTTTATCATGATGCCAACGAGCATCATTTCACTCGGAGCATCTGGAAGCAATGTCACACACACACACACACACACACACACACACACACACACAAGTTGTGCAGGCTTGTGTGATCCAGGCATTGGTAGATTATAAAGCACCCCAGCTGATCCTACTGTGCCACGAGGCTTGTGGACCTCTGGGACACAAGGGCATACTCCAACATGAGACGCTTGCACACTCTTCGGACGGCTGCGGAAGAAAGCACACCCTGCTTGCCAACCATCCCCCTGAATTTTATATAAATGGAACATTACTGGCAGAAAAGAAAAGACGTGTTTTAATTATGACAGATGGAAATCCAGTGGAAACCACTGCTTGTTCACACAAGCGTTTTAATTTACCACGTGTGCACGGCAGCCTGAAGATGCTTGAGAAGCACACATTCAGGGGTACCTGTGTAAGGTGCAATCAGACCTTGGAAAAATATCACCTTCGTTCTCTAAACGAATGTTTACTGAACATCTACTGTGTGTTGGCCACCATGCTAATCCCTCAGGGTGACATCCCCGACTGACACAGGACCGGTCCTCAAAACGCCCACAGTCACCCAGGGGAGGCAGAAGGACAATGAGGTTGGGGGAGCACATTAAAGGGACACCTCACCCTGGAGCAGGTGGGCAGCAGAGGAAGACAGGAGTCTTCCTCCCAGAGGGCGATCTGAAGGGGAGAGATGAGATGGGGAAGGAAGTACCAGTAGCTTATAATTTGGTAGGGCTGGAGCTCAAGGGAAAAGGGAAGGAGCTACCGGCCATACAGGGCCTTACACTGGGGGCTTTCGTTCTGTAAGTGACCGAGGGCTGTGAAAGTACTTTGCATGGGGGATTAACACAACGTGCACTGCATCTTGCAAATACTCCCAGCAAAGCGGTAGGAGAATGGACTGGGGTTTGGGAGGACAGTGAGGATGGAAACAGAGAAGTCCGCCCAGACAGAGGAAGAGATCCAGCAGCAAAAGGCCAGAGGTGCCCCGGGGCAGCTGCAGCGAAGACGATGAGGTCCCATCTAGATGAATCACACACATAGATCTGGAAAAATACGACCAACCAAAAGTAGTGGGTGAAGGGAGAGGGAGAAGCTGGAAGGATGTGTTCATACGCATCAAGGTCGTAAAGAGAAGAGGACCAGTCCCGCACAGTCCCACGCTGCGGAGGCACCACCCAAAAGGCAATGCCCCGGAGTCCGCTGCCTGGACATCTGGGATGCTGGGGCGGGGCCGCAGGTGCTCAAGGAACAGAACCCTGGTGTGAGCAGCAATCCAGAGAAGCTGGGAGGGGCAGGCTGGGAAGGGGTGAGGAACCCTGGTAGAGATCATACACTCACATGCACGTATAGCGTTAGGAACTTCTTACCCGGATACTATGAAATTATAAACTCAGGTAAGCGTTTTTGCAATCCTCAAGGGAAGTTTGAAACGCACGTCTGTTACATATTCAAAATTTGTTACTATGAATACTTAATTTGAATAAGACTTTCCATCCATGAGTTGAAACCATTCGTCTTTATTTACAAATGAGTACATGTGCCTGTCGGGACTAAAGGGAAAACCGGTCAATGTTTGTTGAAGCCCATCGAGTACCGAAAGGGAATGCTGAATCACTGATCAGGCCTCCAGAGGTGTCGCTGATAAGACAGACCTGGGGTGTTAGCAGCTGCGGACCTGCTGGGGCACAGAGTGAATGATATCCTGCTGCTCTAAGCCTCCCTGAAGATTGTGACAGTATTTGGTAGAGACATTAAGTTTGCCTCAGTTTCGGTGAGCAAACTTTCAGGTTCTGGCCTTATCTTCTTCAAGTAGGTGAGAGAGGAGGGACTGGGAAGTCCGACGCGCTCATCAGCAGACGGACGGGTCTGGGATATATGTGGGCTTTCTAGGACAAGAGCGAGAGTGCTTCTGTTCCTTCCACAGGGGGCCCCGGAGCAGGGACGCGCTGCACCAAGTTAGCGCATACACTGAATTTTCCACAAGACTCTTGCCTCGGACGCTATCGACTCAATTTACGGTAAAAACGCCCACATTTAATTTCTGACTACACTTGAAACCATTTAAAGAATTTTAAGGCCAGTAATAAGGTGGGAAAATACTATCACCCGGAAAACATGGGCTATTTGTGGAGAATTAGGTTATCCCAGCTAATCTTGATATTAGCCAGAGGTTTTATTTTAGCCGTGGCATGCACACATCTATCTGCATCTGTTTATATATCTAATATACATACATGTACATACAAATATTGATAAAAACACATTTTCAAGGTCTGTATTTCACATTTCCCTTTTTAAAAATTTCAATTATTATTATTTTATTAAGGCCCCAATGTGGGGCCCGAACCCATGACCCTGAGATCAAGACCCGAGCTGAGATCAAGAGTTGGACACTCAACCAACTGAACCACCCAGGCACCCCCACATCTCCCTTTTAAAAGTGACTAAATCAATATTACATTTTAAATTCTGGAAGGGTTAAAACAGACCTATGCTGCATGAAAATATTCTAATTCCGGTAACCAAGTTAAATAAAGCTAAGTCTATCAGATTAATCTGTCTGGAATGAGAAAATATTAAAATTCAAAAAAGCAGGGGCACCTGGGTGGCTCAGTTGATTAAACAGATATCTGACTGGCTCACGTCACGATTTCATGGTTTATGGGTTTGTGCCCCGCGTTGGGCTCTGTGCTGACAGCTCAGAGCCTGGAGCCTGCTTCAGATTCTGTGTCTCCTTCTCTCTCTGCCCTGACCCAGCTGCCATTCTAACTTTCCCTCTCAAAAAATAAATAAATGTTAAATTTTTTTTCAAAAAAGCACAGTGTAAAGGATATCTACTTTATGTCATAATGAAAGACTTCAGGATCCTGAGGTTCACATCTTTATAGCCTGGAGGAAGAAAAGGCTTTGCACAGGACTCATGCTCAATTGAAGAAAATACGGTATTTTGGGGGCTCCTGGGTGGCTCAGTAAGTTAAGCATCTGACTCTTGATTTTGGCTCAGGTCATGATCTCAGGGTTTGTGAGTTTGAGCCCCACATTGGGCTCTGCACTGGCAGCGCAGGGCCTGCTTGGGATTCTGTCTTTCCCTCTTTCTCTGCCTGTACCTCTCTCTCTCGCTCATTAAATAAACAAACAAAAATATGGTACTTTCAAAATAACAGGTCTAACTTCTTTACTCTTTCTGTAGTGGATATACTGTAAACCGGTTGTAAAAACATTATATTGTATTCTTTTTAAGCTTATTTATTTTTTGAGAAAGAGAAAGAGAGTGCACGCATGCGCACACGAGTGTGGGAGGGGCAGAGAGAGGGAGAAAGAGAGAATCCCAAGCAAGTTCTATGTTGTCAGGACAGGGCCGGTACCGTGGGGCCTGATCTCAGGAACCAAGAGATCATGACCTAAGCAGAAATCTAGAGCTGGATGTTTAACCAGCTGAACCACCCAGGTGCCCCAGTATATTGTATTTCTAAAATGCAAACTCTAAAATGGAGGACTTACACAAATCTCAGATTTTTATTAGGAACCTATACAGATTACGTGAAGTACACTTTGACTAGTGTTTAGAAAAAAAAAAAAAAACTATACCAACAATATCCTCAATTTAGATTCCTTCCTATTCAAGGTTTTTGGTTTTATAAATAAAGGTCGGTGCTTTACACCAAGCGCCATGTGGCTCAGGGTTTTGTTTTGTTTTTTGATGAAATCATATGTCTGTGATAAGGTCTGGAGGTGTGAGCGAGTATGGGGGTAGGTAGAAGGAAGTAAAAGACCACAGAACCCTGAGATCAACAGCCACGGCACCTGCTACTCAGGAAAAATTAAGATTTCTACGTATACTTCTGCAGGAGTTTTGGAGGAGGAAACAGGTTAATTTCTTCAATCAACAAATATTTACAGAGTGCCTCCCCTGTACCAAGCATTGTTGTAGGTATTGAAGAAAAAGATTTAGATAAAACGGACAAAATCCCTCTTACATTCTAGTGACTTTAAATTTGCATCAACAACAATAATGACAAGAGGACGAGTTATTGAGAATGCCCACTTATTAGGCACTTACTGGGTACTGGGTACTCTTCTAGAAGCCTTCCATTTCACCCTTACGACAGTCCTATAAAGCAGGTACAGGCAAATTTCACTAATTTCAAACTGCACATTTCTTTACATTTTAGCATCTCTCAGTTTGAGAAGTGTCTTCTAATCAATGGTGTCTCAACATTATAATGGGCGATGCCTCTTTCCTTTCTGAGTGTTCTATAAATTAATGGCAAGTCTTAAAATTAATAGTTTTACAGTTTTATGCTCATTTTACACAGGAAACAGAGGTAAAAAAAAAAAAACTGAAGTATCTTGGCAAGGTCCTACTGCTGGTAGGTATAGGAGTTAGAATTTAAAAGTTTTGAATGTAGGGGCACCTGGGTGGCTCAGTTGGTTGGGTGACCGATTTTGGCTCAGGTCATGAGCTCGTGGCTTGTGAGTTCGAGCCCCACAGGCTGTCAGCACAGAGCTTCAGATCTTCTGTCCCCCACTGTCTGCCTCTCCCCCTTTTGCACTCTCCCAAAAATAAATTAATTAAAAATAAATAAAGTTTTGAGTGTAGAAATATGCAAAATCAAAAACCAAATTATTCTTTTTTTTGTGACTATTTCTGACAACTAAGTAGCTACACTCAAAAGAGAAATACAAATGAAAACTATAGTAAGATACCACTTTTTCCCTAAGAGGAACAGATTTTAAATGTCAGCTGACATAGTATACAGGGGAGGGTGTGAGGAAACACTGTTTTACGTTGTTGATGGAAATGTAGTCTGGAACATCTTGTTTAGTGGGTATCTTGCAATTCCTACCATGATTTAAAATGTACACACCTAGGTATGATACAGCCATTCTATTTCTAGCAATTTATCAGCCAGTTAATATTTATACATACATGAAGTGACATGTTTGTGAGATTATACACTGTGGCACTGCCTGTAAGATCAAAAGATCAGAAGCCACCCAAAGATCCATCAGTAAGAGTCTAGTTAAATGTGGCCAACATCTGGTATAGAATAGATACATTTATTTTTTTTAAAAAAGGAACAAGGCAGCTTTTTATGTACTGATTGAAATTATCTCCAAGATAGGTTATCAAGTGCAAAAAGAAACATAAGAATTTGTAGTACGTTAACATTTGAATTTAAAAAAGCATGTATCTACACAAAAACACACAGGTAGGCATGTGCTTATATGCGCAAAAGTAACTCTAGAAATATACACATAAAACCAGAAACAGTGGTTGCTTCTGGAGAGGGGAACAGGGGTCTGTAAGGGTTAGGAGGAAGGCTTTCTTTGAATACAGTATTAAGCATTTTATTATCAATTTTATAATTAAAAACCAAGGAGAAACTTAGTACCTTCTCCCACAACTGTGGCCATTACTACTCGGAACGTTCCAATTATGTAGTGACAGGGACAAAGTGTCAAACTGGGAGTTTAGAGACTGGGTTTTAACCCTGCATTTTCTGTGGGTCGATAAGTAAGTGCTTTGCATAGTTATGGTATGCAGATCAAAAGAAAAGTAAAATATACATACTTCATGTATGCAACACATTAAGTTCTAGCCCATATTTCAGGGCCTTTTCCTGGAGAGGCGAAAAAAAACCAACAAGACATGATCCCTGTCCTATGATAGTCACAACATAGTAGAGTGGAAGGGTGGTGTCAATGGTAAATACGTAACAGGGCAAAGTAATTAAGTGCAGTATTTGTGACCATCTCTCTCTACCGCCCTGTTGGATAAGAAGCATCTTACCCCCATTACTGTGCCTTCCCCTAGGGAAAAACTCCCATTTACTGAATGGAACTGGATTCTAAGAGCACAGCAAATCAAATAATCAAAGCATACGTGCGTCAGAGTGGAAGCATGAGGACGATTTCCCGTGTGTGTCGGAAAAGATGCGAAGAAGGTGAAATTAAACTGGGTTTGGAAGGATGAATCCTACAGGACAAAGGAGCCTTTTCCTTACCTATAGAGGTAGAGGTGGGATGGGGCGTGGCAGGATTACAAGAGCCATAAAGGCTTGCCCAGCCCCATGGTTTAGGGAGACATGAAGAGATGCCAGACCCCCGTGCTGAGTTGTCACATTACTATCGTCAATGGCAGGAAAGGACCAGAACGCACCATGTTGAAGATCCCAAGAATTATACCCCCAAGCAGAAACATAATAGAGGGCAAAAGGCAAGAATATCTAGCACATTGTGTGGAGAAGCGAAAAAGTAGAGTGGTAAGAAAACAGAAGCACAAAGAATTGGACAGAGGAAGATAATCAGCTTGCACAAGAGACACTGCACAAACCAGGGGAACGTCAGAATGCCCCAGGCAGGCATAGTGCTGAGGGGAAAGGCACTTTAAAACCTTAAATACACCAACTGAAACTTTTAAACTAAATCTGAAGAAGAAAGTGTTGATAAGAAATAAAAAGTCAAGAGTAAAGTCAAACAAGCAGCTTTAAAATCATCCCCCTTTACAGGTGCCTGGGTGGCTCAGTGGGTTAAGCGTCCAGACTCTTGATTTCGACTCAGGTCATGATCTCACAAGTCATGGGTTTGAGCCCCGCGTACAGCCCTGTGTTGATGGCACAGAGCCTGCCTGGGATTCTCTCTCTCTCCCTCTCTCTCTGGCCCTCCTCTGCGTGTGTGTGTGTGTGCACGCGCGCGCGCGCACACACACACACACACACACACACACACTGTCTCTCTACAAAAAAATAAACATTAAAAATTAAAAAAGCATCCCTCTTTAAAAGAAAAACATCCTAAAGTGAATTGGAGAGATCTGTTCTATGCACAGTAGCTAGATTATTATACCTTACAGTAATTAAACGTGGAATATTCTCCTTTCTTACCCATGTATGTTCCACATATCAATGGAGGTAAATTGAAAAGAATTTGGGTTTTTAAAATTCCTTTATTTTTATTTGACACGTGTGCATTTAAAATACCTCCGGAATTCTGAAAGGCACCCAGAGGTAGTGTTGAATAGTGGAAAATATTAACAGTCATTAGGAGAAGCTGGTTATCTTATTTTTTTTCCCAGATGCTAACATTCTAGTCTTCCAACTTCAAGATAAGAGTGTTAATGTATACACTGAAAAAGCACTGCAAATCCTAACTGTAATCCTGTCTCCTTAATCTTGCACAAAAACCCCTGAGAGGATGAATTATTGGCCTGTGGAAACACTTGCATTTCACTATTCTTTGGCAACAAAATTCTGGAAATTGTGCAAGTCAGAATCTGTACTGCAGGTTGGTAATCATAGGAGAGGCACACACACTGAGGCCTTTCAGCCACTGAAATAATGTGCTGAGGAAGACACAGGCCAGGCCTGGGGAGCTCATTCCAAAAACGGTATCAACCCACAGCCCACCAATCACGGGACTCCCGACAGTCTTAAAACTTGAGCAGTAGAGCTAAAGAAAAAAAAAAAGGCAGTAACAGCTTCCTCATTTCTCTAGTGAATGCCTACACTGGTTGCTGTGAACATCACTAGCATTAATGTTGCTCGGTACATTTCAATAAAAATAACTTCAGCTACAAAGAAGTCATTAATTAGATTTTATGATGAAATGTATTGCTGAGAGGGGTGCCTGGGTGGCTCAATCAGCTAAGCATCTGACTTCAGCTCAGGTCACGATGTCACAGTTCATGGGTTTGAGCCCCATGTCAGGCTCTGTGCTGACAGCTCGGAGCCTGGAGCCTGCTTCCGATTCTCTGTCTCCTTCTCTCTCTGCTCCCCCCACCCCGCCCCACCCTGCTCATGTTCTGTCCCTCTCTCAAAAACAAATAAAACATTAAATAATTTTTTTAAATGTATCGCTGAGAAACAAAGTGTGTTTTTCAGGGTGGGGGGCAAAAGGTATGGGCACTTTTTAATTTAACTTCTGTTTGTGTCTTCCACACTATTTTCCAGATTTCCCAGGTTAAAACGTTGTTACAAGATTTTAGAGAACTAAGGTCAAATGAGTAAGTTGTTTTACCTTCTTTTTTTATTTAAATTCCAGTGAGCTAATGTACAGTGTGATATTAGTTTCAGGAGTACAAGAGAGTGATTCAAAACTTCCATACATCACCCGGTGCTCGTCACAACAAGTGCCCTTCTTAATCCCCATCATCTATTTCCCCCATCCCCGCCCCCCCTCCACCCACCTCTCCTCTGGCATGTTTTATCTTCTGTTTTTTTTTAAATTTTTTATTTATTTTGAGAGAGAGCTAGACAGCACAAGTGGGGGAGGAGCAGAGAGAAGGAGAAACAAAATCCCAAGCAGGCTCTGCACCATCAGCCCAGAGCCTGACGTGGGGCTCGAATTCACAAACCGTGAGATCATGACTTGAGCCGAGATCAGATGTCAGGTAGTTAACCGAATGCACCACCCAGGTGCCCCTGGTGAGCTGTATCTTCTTAATTAAAATGGTAAATGTTGGCAAAAGTCTATCTCACATAGGTGTCAGCCTCTGAGAGTAGACCAGGCATGTGACACAACAAGGATGGGATGAGGAACAGGAGCAAACATTTCCCCACGCCTGTCACACACACGCACCGGAGGTTTTAAAATAATTCTTTTAAATTCCGTTCCATTTTGGGTTTTCTTTTCTTTCCACCTTTCTATCTCAATTTGCCAAAGCGAAATGTGTCATATACCTGCAACCTGGGTTGCCAGATAAAAAGAGGATACCTAGCTGCATATAAATTTCAGATAAATGAATACATTTTTAATAAAAATACATCCCACATATTGCCTGAGACACATCTGTATTAGAAAAAAGTACTCACGGTTTATCTGAAACTCAAATTTAATTGGGGGGTCCTGTATTTTCATTTGCTGATTCTGGTAGCCCCAATGTATCAAGTGAATAGCGTGCCGTCCTGGTGGGGGTGGGAAAGGTTGGTAGATGACAGTGCACAGCAGCGACGAGACACAGAACATGGTTGGGGCAGGGTACAAACACTGATGACAGGGGACAAGAGGCGGTGACCAGTGGGGCTGGGGGAGGCAAGGGCAGTACCATGCCCCAGCCCTTGGGACAACATGATTCCTGGCCCTGCCTTGTCCTCGTCTCTTCCTGATGCTAGTAAGTATCGTGGAGGCAGGATACAACCAATGGCAGTACAAACTTTTAGGTTTTTAGGAGGTATTTTTAGGTTTGATAAATACGTTGAAAACACAGTAACCACCATCTACACAGATCCACTATGTAGATCTTCTTTTGATTATTTTTTATCAATACTTTTATACTGAATGTTGGCAAAGGATTTCATTATGAACTTTGCTCTTCCCCAGTTACTAACATTTCTGAGCGTGTTTGGGTGGAGAGGTGGAGGGGTTTCCATTTTCTGCCCATGACTCCACCTGCCCGTGGAAGGAAGTCACAAACGCCAGCCGATGTCTTGATAAATGGGACAGGACAGCGTTTACCTGCTTCTAAGCTGCCTTGCTGCCGTCTTCCTATTTCTATGCGTCAGGATTTCAGTTGATTTTCTCCTCCACCTTTCTCAAGTGATTTAGAATCTGACTTGCCCTGTTTCTCTGGCATGGACACTTGCCGTACTGGTCCTAAAGAGTTCCAAAGCCTTTGGCCAGAACCCCTGTGAGGCCTATCTGCCCAGCCCCCACGCCCATAGGGAGGAGTCAGGCAAGAAAGCAAGTTGGACAGGGCTCTATGAGAAACGGAGTGCAGGCAGTGCCCGATCCGCTAAGTCTCTGATGTCCAGCTTTATTCAGGATGACTTTGCCCCAGGCTGATGGTACCTGAATCAGGTGCGTGGGAGGTTGGGGGAGTGGGGAGAGAGTGAAGGTGAAGGTGGTGGTTTTTAGGACAGGCTTGGCTGCTTTACAAGGAGGTCATTGGTCTCCCCCTACTTCTGTCTTCTGTCTCTCTTATTCCTTCTTACACATCTATTTCTACACAGAGTTTACCTATTTATTTTGAGAAAGAGAGAGTGCAAGCAGGGGAGGGGCAGAGAGAGAGGGAGAGAGAGAATCCCAAGCATGCTCTGCACTGTCAGCGCAAAGCCCAATGTAGGGCTCGATCTCATGAACGGCGAAATCATGACCTGAGCCGAAATTGAGAGATGGACACTTAACTGACTGAGCCACCCAGGCAGTCCCAGAGTTGACCTTTAAATTTAGACTGGGAACAGAGGAGAGAGGCAGGTAAGAAGGCCCAGTTTGACCTTGAGCTTGAGCCGTCAATCTGCCTTTTATCAGAGCATCTTACACTGTGGCTTTTCAGCTACTTGTGGTGCAGAGGTGATGGGCCTGGACCCTGGAGCTAGACTATTCTGTAACTTACTAGCTACGTGACCTTGAGCAATCACTTAATCTCTCCACGTCTCAGTTTTGCCAACTGTAAAACAGGATAATCAGAAGGTATGAGGAGTAAGTGAGTTATGTGTGTGTAAAGCTATGAGGAGAGTGCCAGTTACAGGGTGTGCTCTAAATAGTTGAGTAGTAATCATAATCATAGTCGTAACCACACCACCAACCAAATAGGTCCACTGAGATTCCATTCTCTTTGCCAAACTTCGGGGTGAGGTGACTGGCAAATCAGAATTCTGACATCCATCGGGTGGTGGCTATATCATTTTAGCAACATTAAAATCTCTGCCATTTACACACGCTTCCATACTACCCATCCCTGCCGAGTAACAACGTAAACTAACGTGTTAAAAAAAACCGTTTGACTTTTAGATCTAATGTCACTTTAAGAGGAAAAGAGAGAAACACAAAGGTTCAGTGGTAAAGGTAGGCTCGAGGAAACATGATGAGTTACTCGGCTTGAATCACACGCTGAGGAGGGTTAAAAACCAGGAAAATGCTTCTGGGTCAGGTTGGCACAGATCAGGAAGCAACGGGGTAGCCAGGGATGTTGACTGTTGAAGTAAAAGAACCAGCTGAACTCTGCGTGCGTCTCTGGTAACAATTACACGATCACCTTGAGAGGAGAGACATTTTAACAAACGGAAGCACAGATTTTATACCAAGAGAGCTCTTTAGTTACGTCCATTATTTTGAGGCTGAGTTCGTCGTTTGGCTTCGGACTGGAGTTTCTGGAGCCGAGGAAAATGGTTTTCCTATTTACCGACGTGCTCGCTTCCCTGGGCTTCAAGGCCAGAACCTGAGCACGGTTTTAAGTGCGGCACGTGTAACCACAATAAGGCAACGCGATCAATTAGACGTGTATCCCATTGTTCCTGATATTTAGCAACATCCCTAAAATTACTTTTAAAACATTTTTTAGTCTTTGCCAAAGATGGGGAAGAGAGTTAAGTGCACAAATGGCTTTGGACAATCTGCTGCGGAGAACTGTTTTAAGCATGGCATAAACATGCCAAATCAATAACTTGTTTCTTTATCCGCATGTGCCATGAAAATCTGGCTATCATAGAGTGCCGTATCCATTAAAAACTGAATATGCTATTTCCAGACAGCAGATAGCTCAAAGCTCAACAGGGCCAGCAGGCAATGATCCAAATTCACATCTCCCTCTCTAGAAGAACCACTCAAAGCACTCTGTTGCTACATTATGGTACTGAAAGCACAGGGGATGATGAAGCCGTGCCAATACTGTAGCTGCCTCGGGACCGAGTCAAATGGCCACCATTCTTCAGACATAAAGAGCTGGGGAAAGTGACTTTTGTGACCTTCAGTCACTAGACAAATCTGATGGATGGAGAAATGTAAATCGACACAGCATTTCTAAAGTGAAACTGTCCCTTTTGCTTCAGGTAGGTTATGTGCATTTACAAAAACGACGTCACAGAGACTAACAGTCTCTTAGGGAAGAAGGAAAGGATCGCGGTTGAACCCAAGACTCCCCCCCGTCCCCCACCCAAGACTTTGAAGATAAATGTTTGCTGTACGCTTCTGTCCACATGAAGCCATGGACAACATTTCACACTTTTTATTAAACACTGTTTCACTGTACAGGAGTCAACGTGAGTTCCCAGATGTCTTTGCATTAATAGCAGTTCTTAAGGCAGTCTCAGGACGTGGGGGTTGTGCAAATAGGTGACAGTACTTTTTTGTATATTTGATATTGTCCTTAAAGAGGCATTGTACTGATGTATTACTGACAATTATTCCATTCAAGTCACGCCTCGCATAATCGTTAAGATAAAAATACCTTACCCTTTAATATTTTTACAGGAGCTAATTATATAAATAAGTGATTGGGGGGGTGGAATATGGATTCTACCCTCATTTTTCCCGCTCACAACACATTTGTTTGGTCCTTCAACCCAACTACCAACACACGTTTAACCACTCTTTTCCTACTTCTCTGTTGTTAAGCCACCTTCTATAGTAATACTTCATTTGCCCAACTTTTAGAAACCAGCTTTCCAAAGAGTTTTCAAGATAAATAATATTTACCCCTAAAATACCACTGTTTCTAAAAATAGACTACACACATCTCTACTATTTTAAAACATCTGCTTCTTGATGTACTTTAAGCCTGATTGTTTTACTCTGGGACTACTAAAATGTGCAGGGATCTTTGGGTGTCTGGGTCCAAGTTAAGTGGTCTTGGGCAGCTGCACTTCTTAGAGTTCCTTTGTTAATGACCTAGCGTCTTTATGGCCTTGTCCTGGCCTTCATTTTTACTATGCCGCCACGTTTCAGTGGAGCTCTGACTTCTTGAAGCAATAACCACCCCCTTTGTAACTGCTGCTAGGGCTGACGGTGATTTGGGAAACCAGACATCTATATTTGTTGGAAATAGTCTTTTTAAAAGTGGACTGTGTGTGGATGGGGGGCAGGGGGACTTGAAGAAGTAATGAGGTGAGGAGAGAGAACTAAACATGGATTTTGACAGTCCTGACTGGCGGACTTTGCAGATTCTGAGCTGGGTTTTACAGAGCAGAGAAGCCTGCACAAAAGGCCTCTGGCTGAAGCAAGCACTAATGTTTGTTTTCTATCTACTCATACGCTAACTCATCAAGCGTATTCATACAAAGCCGTTTTGGGGGCACATATGAATTTGTTTATAGTTTAACTGATATACATCTGTGTCTGTAGAAATAACACTAGTCACCAAAAAAGAAAGAAAGAAAGAAAAAACAAAAGCTTATTCCACCAACATGGCTTTATAATAATGTTTCTTCTCATGTGTGCCTATTCATTCATGTTTATAAGTGTAGATAATTATTAAAATAATTATAGTCACTAAAAGCACATGAGATGCCCACTTCGCAAAATACACAAACTGTAATAGTGGTAATCTGTTAAAGACTCACTTTTAATGGTGGAATGCATATTAATTTATGCAGATTAACTATGTTTAGAAACTTACTCAACTATGCAGATGTTAAAAACCACTACAGACTTAAACAGAATTTTGTACTTTTTCTTTCCACGCATTTTCGTATTTTTTAATAGCTTTTTACATTAGCACTTTATAAACATCTGTGTTTAGGTAATAAACTTAGACATTCCTCCTGAACACATAACTCTGATAAAATCTAACAAGAAAAAAGGAAGGAAATAGAGAGAGAGAGAGAGAGAGAGAGAGAGAGAGATCTTTTATATGCATGGTAATACTTTTTTCAGGCCAAAGACAGAAAGCACATGGTACTATGCAGTTTTAATGAAAAGTGTTCTGATTATAGCCTACTCTACTTATCCACAACTTATCCAAAGAAAAAATTCAACTTCAGTGACCTGGAAGGCCTCCAAACCTGTAACCTTTCCTGGTAAGTAGTATGAGGTGTTTTCAGAAATTACAAGCTATGTTTATTACGTGGCTTATTAAAATAACAGTGGACAGCATCCGATGCACAAAATGCAATCAGATTACCTGCCACTTTGGACTGTCTTTACCAATGTCCCCTTTTATTAGGACAGATGAGTGGGATTTAGCTTTGGTTAAGCCTTTTTATATGTCTGCATTAGAAGAACTAAAAACAATTTCTAAAAATGGATATGGAACCAGAGATAATAGTCCAAAATGAAATTCTTCCAGTCTCCAGAAAAATTTGTCTTAAGAGTATAAAAAATAAATGAGGTATTTTCCTTAAGACTCATTCTGAGTGTACATTTTGCTCTAAATTTTGTTAGTTTCTGCAACAGCATTTAAGAGAAAACCAACTGACCATTTACAACCTGAACAATGGCTTCAGAGTATGATTAAGAAATGCACCTGGCCTCACTCAAACAACACATTTGTTTAACCCGGTGACTTTCCGGTGTCTGGGGTCAGGCAGGAGCAATCTGGGTTGGGTCGAGGAGGGCAGGGGGCGGGGAGGAGAGAAGAGCAAATGTAACTGACTCACTGAGAACAGAACAGTTGTACTAACTACCCTTTGTAATTACAACTGTTTTAACAGTTTCTAGCGGGCAAGGCTATCATTTTGGTGACCCGCTATAATTTGGGATGTAGCCCCAGGAAGTCATGCCAACTTTAGAACATGAGCTGCATTGCTGAGTTTACTCAGCATGATGAACCCAATGAAACGCCTAGTGTTCCTACTTTGGTATAAATGTACATCAAGGGAAAAATTAACAATAAAAGGAATCTAGCTAGTGAGGAAAGGAATACCACAAAATTCACTCCCAGGAAAATTGCAAACATGTAGAAAGAAAATATATACAGAATAGCATGATGAGCCCCCATAAACTCATCATTCAGTTTCAATAACCATCAACACGTGGCCAATCTTATTGTACCCTCCCTACCCACCCCCTGCCTTGCCTTTTTTTTTTTTAAAGTGAATCGCAAACAGCCTATATTTTATTTTATACGAGCTTTCATTTACAATGCATGTATGTATTTAACCCAAAGATCGCTACAGAAATCTCACCAAACAGGAGGTGTTTAAGCCAACTTTAACCACATCTTACAAACTGTTCTAGCTAAAACCTATCTGCTTAGAAAGCTAATTTGTTTGAATATAACTGGGTAATTAAAATGACAAAGTAACTGGAAAGGCAACCCCCTTGTATTTTATTTGTGGGGAAAAAAGGTACATTCTAAGACTGAGAAAGCAGTGTCTGTTACTCAGTCCCTGTGATGCTAGTCTTTGTAAACACCCATCAACAGGAGACCAGGTTAAAAGTGACCGGGGTAGACTTGCCCTGGATGGAGCCCAGAGAAAAGGGAGGCGGCAAGTAAGGGGCAGGAGCCGCCTGGAAACTTTCCCCTTTTCCGTCACTACACATGCAGAATACAGCAGGATGCCAACAGGCCAAACCTTTGGAACTTCAAAAATCACTCATCAAGCAGCCTAGCTCCTTACAATAATTTATTACCGATCTGAAAGCAAAGATCAAAAGGAACACTCCATCTCGCATTTATATATTCAATTCCTCATTGCCCAGTGACTAATTTGTAGAGGAATGAAGTCTTCACAAGGGAAGCCAAAATAATCTGAGGTGACTTTGATACAATGCCACAAAGGATATGAAGAGGAAGCCGGTAGAGGCTGCAAATGGCGAAGTTCCATTAAGAGCTCTAATAAAAGAATAATGGAATTTCCCTTCACTGTGAATTAAAAAATGTTAGAAGTGGGCAAAATTCAGACAAGTCAGGCAAAACCTTGGATTTGTCACAGCCTTTTATTGTTCTTAAATGTTAACTTTACCCACTGCTGCAATGATGTTAAATGGCTTCATCTTAAAAAAAAATGCAGCTTTCCCATCAGGAATCTCGTTCCCTTTGCTGGTGTATTACTTATCAGCCTGCACCTTCTCTCCCCTTTGTCAGGCACTCCCAGCTCTCTCCATGTCTTTCAAACAAATTGCCACATTCTGCAAAGCGACTGGTTTAACTTGAAAAATGTAATTTGAAATGATATAATTTTTAGTACCGTATATTGCCATGGTCACATGAAGCAGAAACACCTCGTTCGCAAACTGTTGGTGCTTAAAGTCAACTGGTCACTATAGAAACACCAGAAGCTACTGAAAATCTTTCAACTTCTATGAACAACTGGCACAATTTTTTCCTCCTGAATCCAGGCATCTCCCGTATTCTCAACTGAGGAAAATAGTTTTCACACTACTTATTTTGGCTAGTTAAAAAATCCCCACCACATGTCTCCTTGTAAATTCATAGATAAGGATTTAAGTTTATATTAGCATTTCAACTGTGCAAATTTTTTGTTCGCTTCTGAAATCACCTCGAATTAACAGATTTACTGGAACCTTACATGAAATAGAAGTTGTGCACAAGTCTCGGAAATCTTGTAATATATTTCCCTGTGATGATGTGGTGTGGAGCATTTTCCTCAGAAACAGTTAAGTGTGTGTGTGTGTGTGTGTGTGTGTGTGTGTGTGTGTGTGTTTTAAAGAGCCCTTATCTTTTACCATTATATGGTGAAATGCTTATAAGTAAAGATATTCGGGAATTCTTCAAATATGGGGAGCGCAGAACATGGGATATAAATGAAGCAAGACTGGCCATGAGTCTATAAAGCTGGGGCACAAACACGGAAGAGTTGTGATGCTATTTGGTCTTCTAGAAGGCAAAACTTTTGGCAGTGGGTATTTCAGATATTATGCGATATACTGCTCATTGTTGGGGATTTTATTTAGAAAGAAATAACTTTCTACCAGGAGCAATGGAAAACCAACAGTCGGCAGTTCCTATTTCAACGATCTTTACCAATTCAAAAGTCAAGTGCATCACTTTAGTGTTTGGAAGGGGGAAAAAAACCCCCAACCAAATAAATAATGCCCCCAGATCTGTCTTTCCATCGACTTTGAGATTTCAGTGACAATATGCAACTGCATTTTAATGTGAATAAAATAGAATGACATTAGTTCGGAAATAAAGATTTTCTGATTTCTTTAGAAGAGATAAAGAGTTGACAAATTAAAATGGAAATGTAAACATAACCGGAAAATGTACTTCAGAATCGCTATGTACTAGTGAGACTTCTGCTCTATGTTCAGAAAGACATCTAGCCAATACACGAATAACATGCTTCTCTTACCTTGTGATCATACGGATTGTAAGAATGGAACACCCGAGAGAGATCTTTTGTCCTTTGCTTTTTCTGTGGAAGAAAACACAAACATCTGAGTGGACAGGTGGCAAAAATATATACAGGCATATGGATCTATATGCAGACTTACCTATCTCCGTCTTTCTACCCATCTACCTGCATTAACATATTGTTTAGAGATTCTTCCTTGCGCAAACCAAGGGGCCACAGTGCCAACCTGGGACACAGGGATGCAATTAGAAACGAAAGCCACTGGATGGTTATGTGGGTGGTTGTCACAGACCAGGCAGGCAACCTTTCCTAGAGGTTTCCTGGTTGAAACACGAATCATCCTCAAAAAAAAACCTCTATTTTTAAACACACAACTCAGAGAGTAAAATGAAGGAAAAAACTGAAGAGAAAGAAAACCCAAACACATTTGAGGGTGTGCAATTTCACTGTAATACCAAGCGCTGTCACTCTGAACTAGGCACTGCTAGGCATCCTTTTAAACAAAATACCTTCATCTGGCTTCCTAGTCACAGTTGGGTCTGTCTGCTTGAGCCTCTAGCTGTATGCTGGAGGCCACCTTTGTCCTGTCACTGCTGTACGGCCCAAGTGCCTTGCCCGGTGTCTCACGCACAGTAAGCCCTCAACACGTATTTGCGACACTAATGAATAAATGAATACACCTGAGTTAGACGGGCATTTAACTGTAAGCATCTATAATGATGACACGAGCCTCCTATATCGTTATGAAAAGACAACCTCTTTTACCTTCTAATGATATGTTTTTCTCAAGCTGAACCCACTACTTGAGAACCGTCTCTACCTCCTGCTCCCCCAGTGTCTGTGACCCTGGAGAGAGGGTGGGGTTCTCTATTATCGTTGACTGTAAGAGGCAGATTGTTTTCTCACACACTGCGACCTGTCCACCCACCATAACGACCACAGATAATTTTGTGTATGGTTCTAGATCTTCTGTGCATATATTTTTATCGACAACTATTACTTTCAAAGAAAGGGGATCTGGGACTGCCAGGTGGCTCAGTCGGTTAAGCGTCCGACTTCGGCTCAGGTCATGATCTCGCGGTCTGTGAGTTCGAGCCCCGTGTCGGGCTCTGTGCTGACAGCTCGGAGCCTGGAGTCTGCTTTGGATTCTTGGTCTCCTTCTCTCTCTGCTCCTCCCCCCTCTCATGCTGTCAGTCTCTCTCTCTCAACAATAAACATTAAAAAAACTAAAAAAAAAAAAAAAAAAAAAAAAAAGGAGATCATTCTGTACACACTACCCTAAAATCTACTTTTTCCACTTCACAGTTTGTCCCTGCCAAACTTAAAAGAGTTGTATAACCAGATCTGAACCCCTTAAACGGGGTACTGCAATCCAAAAACTTCTGAAAGCTGAACTCTTTTCTGTAACTCATTTTAGTTCTTTAATAAAACAATCACCTTTGCACAAACATCTTTGCCAGCTTGACAGTGTGCATTTTTTTAAAAAAGATAAAGTACAGAAGAACAGATACAGAGTCAAATAGCATGCCACGCTGGTTACCCTGATGGATGAGGCCAAACGCTGCCCCAACTTGCCGTCTCACCAAGAGTGAACGAGAAGGGATTGAAGTGAAAGTTGGAAATTCTTTTTTTTAAGTTTATTTATTTATTTTTTGGGGGAGAGGGGGGAGGGAAAGAGAGAGAGAGAGAATAGGAGCCAGGGAGGAGCAGAGAGAGGGAGAGAGAATCCCAAGCAGGCTCCACACGCTGTCAGCACAGAGCCCGACTTCAGGCTTGATCCCAAGACCCTGGGATCATGGGTCAAAATCAAGAGTCAGGCACTTTTAACTGACTGAACCAGCTCGGTACCTCAAAAATTACTTCTCAATATACAGAGCAGATAAAACATCTTTAAGACAGATACTGACCATGTCCTCAGATGCCAATTATAGAATTTATTTCTTTGGGGTGCCAAGGTGGCTCAGTCCATTAAGCGTCCCACTTCAGCCCTGGTCATGATCTCATGGCTCATGGGATAGAGCCCCACATTGGACTCTGTGCTGACAGCTCGGAACCTGGATCCTGCTTCGGATTCTGTGTCTCCCTCTCGCTCTCTGCGCCACCCCTGCTCATGCTCTGTCTCTCTCTCTCTCAAAAATAAGTAAACATTAAAATAAAAAATCTATAATTTTTTTCTTACGTTTATTTAGTGTTCGCCATAGCTAGCCCCCTGCCGCATCTTACATTTCTGGCACAAGCATGGCCGGTCTGTCCTTGATACAGCCCACACCCTGCTTCGGACTCCCCTCTGCTGTTGTTAATCGGACTACCAGGTTCCTGGCTGCTTCGGTCTTCACTTGTGAATGAATCCTCGCCTGGTATCCATGTTTTCTTGGGAAGTACTTCCCGATTTCCTCCAACTCCAGGGTCTGTGTGAGCACGTCTGTCACACCTTCCTATGCCAGTGACGTAAGCAGACCTTCTGGCCTGGGTTGTACATGACCTTCTGCAGCCACTTGGCTAAGGAGTTGAATCTGCTATTAACCAGGATCTTGCATTAGAGTCATTTGTACACGCTCATTGCACTCCTATAGACCAGCTTTCCTATTTCCGCACTGTCTTTGGGGACACAATTCCACTTGCCAGTCCTTCAAGTCACTCGGCTTTGTTTCTACGTTCAGACACCTGCTAAAGGTCATCCCTCCCTGCCGCCAGCCCAAACCCTCACTCCTCCGTTCACCTCGTAAGAGGGCCTCCGACCACTAAACTCTAAAGTAATTCAACACTCCTTTTCCATGGAGAGCAAGGATGAGCCTCTAACTGATTGGAAATAGTCCCTTGGCTCTAGAAGAGCCCTAAAATCTGTATTGTACAGGTAGCTTGCCCACCAAGGTTTTCCTTAGCTTCTCATTTTCTCTGTCCTTTCCATGTACCCACTCAGTTGTGTAACAGTTCTTGGCTTGTGCTTCAATCAGAAGAAAAACGACGGATAATAACATTTCCTTTGGTACAAGATTCACTATAAAACGTGGAGGGACATTTTTTTTCATAAAGGAAACGATGCTAGGAAAGATAAAATATGGAGCGTATCAGTGTTCAATTTAGGAGGTGTCCAAAAGACTGTTCAGTCCTCAAATGGCTGAGCTACGACTAGCTTGGGTTGGCCGGTGGAAATGGAATATTCAGAGGTTGTTTTGTGTGACCTTTTCATGTGGTTTTGGTTTTATATCTCTATTTTGACAGCTAAAATCTATACATGTCTTTACCTCAAATTATTCTGGGAAGGAAGTGGGGTATAAATGACAAGTAAATAACAATTCGGATTAGCACCCAAAGCAGCCAGTGAGGAAAAATGCTTTTCTTTCTGACAACAAATTCATTATATACAAATACAGTGAAGTCTTGGCTATGAGTACTGAAAGTTATATGTATTGGTTCAGTTAACTGAAAACTACCACTACTTTTCCTATGAGGTCAGGATCATATAGCCCAGTGGTGTACGTTCTGGGATCCAGGGCAGGGGCTGATATAAATGATGGCCCATGGGCCAACCCAGTCCACCACCTGCTTTTGTAAGCAAAATTTTACCAAGACGCAGCCAGACGCTTCTGTTTACGTATCATCTATGACCATTTTCACGCTGCGAGAGCAGAGTTGAGTGGTTACGGCAGAGATCACATGGCCCATAAATCCTCAAGTATTTACTATCTGGCCCTTTACAGAAACAGTTAGTCACCCCAGATCTCAAATCTCTGCCTTGGACCACGTCTACTTGTAGCGATAGTTCCCGGACTCTGAACCTTGCTCCTTCCACTCGATGAAGACAGTTCAAGGACCAATCGTAACCTACACCCTGACACGTCAGGATGAATATACCAGTCCAAACAACCATGACCTGTCTGGCTCTCAGGAGTTAACTTGTGAACAGTCTATGTGCAGACACAATATTCCAAGTTGGCTCGTTGAGCGTGCGGAAATAGATATGGGGCTTTTAGAGCCTTCTGCGTCCACACTGTAATGCCTCATTACAGGAACTCTGAGATCTTTTGCTAAATTCTAGCCACATGGAAGATCTTACACGCAAGGGGCTAACGCGCGGCCATGCTTGGTAGCAAGCCGGTTTCTCACAGGCAGACAATGCTAAGGGTACTAGGCTACAGGACTTGTTGAGCCTTGCTATCAGCACTTTTAACTGAAACTGAGCGCTGAGCCAAAAATGGAATAATTAGATACTTTCCTATTGCATCATCGTGTGGGTCTAACCTACCTCCCACTTCTTAGCCTGTTAAAACAAACAACGCAGTCATGCAAGCACCTGCTAATTCTCCGGGTGTGTAAAAAGTAAACATGTCAAACAAGGTGTGTGATGTGCTTAGAACGAGGGTGCCCAACAACTCTGTCAACTGTACGAGGCACCTTCCCGTCACCTGCATCCCGAATCCTGCGGTCCAGGCTGCAGAGACGAGAGGGAGATGACAAGCGACTGTGTGCTGAGCCTTGCAGGCTGCGTAGGTAGCTGGGTTTAAGGCAGTCTGAAACTGTGGTAAAACTTGTAGATTTCTGAGAACCCCAACCTGTAGGTATTTCCTAAACTGCTTTGTATTTCACTCTCTAAGAACAGAGAACACTGATGACTCCTTTCATGTCCAAGTTTAAACTCCTTTTCGGACACAACCACCAAGCTAAAAGCCCCAATGGAGCATTTTTTTTTTTTTTTAACAGTTCAGGCTTCCAGACAGTGTAATCATTTCCATTTTCATCAAGGGGACACAGGAGTTAGATCTGAAAGAAGCACGACATATGATGAGAATCTGGACTTGGAAGGTGAGGTTATGGAACCAATCAAACTGTACCAATATCCTCCAGTTTAACTTCTCCTGGGCTCCCCGCACGAAGTCCGTGTTTTCTGTGCTCAGTGTCTACTTGTAGATACTATGATATAAATGTCTCAGTAAACCTAGTGGTAAGAAGCCGAAAGAGCAGGTTTGAGCTTCAATGTAGTAACTTCCTGTTTCCCTCTTCTGCATGTAAGGAGCTTGGAAAGTCACCACTCTGGCCTCACGGCAAGTAACAAGCTTGAACAGACTGAAAAACCAACAACTCTTTTTGGATGCATAAGGGAGGGAATAACAGAAGAAAGTGTTGCCCCCAGAACTGGGAGGGACCAGGAAGCCAACACGGGGGATGTGGCTTCCTGCAGTGTGAGGCTGCCATAGGAGCCAGCACTGTAGGAAAACCGGAAGGGTAACTGACGGATTGAGGGAGGCTCAGGGCAGATGACTATTAGGAGCTTGGGGGCGATCCAGTCATGGGACGGGAGCAGGTGGTCCACGACACGGAGAGATTTACCTCCAGGAGCTCAACCAGGTTCCCACGGTAAATATGGGAGAAAAATCTCCTGTGGTTTCTGGCATGGGGAGGGGACAAAGCAGCATTGTGAAACCAGCCAGAACACTCCGTTCTTAATAAGGCCTGCCCTCAGGGGAAACCAGTTAACCAGACTCTAACCTGCTTGGGTATTACCAGAGTCTAGCTAACCTGAGAAGGGAAATACCCAACCTCAGTCCACTTAGCCATCCTGTTCCACCCACGGAAGGAGGGAAACACTAAGAAAATGTTTGCAGCCCAGGGGCACAGAGTCACTAAAAGACTGAGCTCTAATCACAGGACTCTGGAATGCTTTCCCTGTCCTCACACCTCAACACCAGGTAACTCAAGGCCTATTTTCAGCAGTTCCTTTTGCTCAGCACATCACATCTGGCTATCAAGAAAAATTACAAGACATACCAAGTGACAAAAAAACTCAATCTGAAGACGGACCAAGCTTGAGGACCAGACATGGCAGCGTGCTGGATTTATCAGACTGGGAATTTAAAATATGTGGAGGGCTCTAATGGCTAAAGTAGACAGTATGCAAGAACAGATGAAAAATGCAAACAGAGAGATGGAAATCTAAGAATGAGCCTCCCCCAAACTCATCCCCCCCCCCAAATGCTAAATATAAACACTAACAGAAATGGAGAATGCCTCTGACAGGCTCATCAGTAGACTGGACATGAATGAAGAAGCAATCTCTGAGCTCAAGGCAGATCAACAGAATTCTCAAAAACCAAAATGAGAAAAGAACAAAGACTGAAGTGGGGGAAAAAAAAAAAAGAGAGAATATCCATGGGCGCCTGAGTGGCTGAGTCGGTTAAGCATCCAACTCTTAGTCTCAGCTCATGATCTCTTGGTTCATACAGCAAGGAGCCTGCTTGGGATTCTCTCTCTCTCTCTCTCTCTCTCTCTCTCTCTCTCTCTCTCTCTGCCCCTCTCTGGCTCATGTTTTCTCTCTTTCTCTCTCAAAATAAATAAACTTCAAAAAAAATTGAATATAAGGACTATGGGGGCAGCTACAAAAAGTGTAACATATGGGGTCATCAGAAGGGGAAGAAAGAGAGAAAGGAACACATATATTTGCAACAATAATGCCTGAGAATTTCCCCAAATTAATGTCAGACACCAAACCACAGATCTAGGAAGTTCAGACAACACAAGAAGGACAATGACAAGAAAACCTATTCTTTTTCATATTCTTATTCTAATGTATTCTTGAGAGACAGGGACAGAGCACAAGCAGGGGAGGGGCAGAGAGAGAGGGAGACACAGAATCCGAAGCAGGCTCCAGGCTCTGAGCTGTCAGCACAGAGCCTGATGCGGGGCTTGATCTCATGGACCGTGAGATCATGACCTGAGCCGAAGTTGGATGCTTAACCAACTGAGCCACCCAGGCGCCCCTATTATAATTTTCAAATTATAGTAAATCAAAAACAAATTCCTGAAAGAGGCCAAGGGTGGGGGGAGGAATTTCTTATCTATAGAGGAACAAAGATAAGAACTGTATCTGACATCTTAGAAACCATGCAGGCAAGAAGAGAAAGAAATATTCAAAGTGCTGAGAAGAAAAACCCATCAACTTAGAATTCTGTACCCTGCGAAATTATCCCTCAAAGATGAATAAATAAAAACCTCCTCAGACAAACAACAACTGAGGGAATTTGTTGCCAGTAGATCTCATTTGCAAGAAACGTTAAAAGCAGTTCTTTAGAGAGAAGGAAAATGATAGAGAGCAGAAATCTGGATCTGAAGGAAGGGCACTGAATACGTGGGGGGGAAAAGTGCAGGTAAAAGAAATTTTATTCTCCTTATTCTTAACTGATCTAACAGATAACAGTTTATTCGAAACAGTAACAGCAACAATGTACTTGGTTTTGCATGGATCTGTGTATGTGAACTGAATGACAATGACACAAGGCATGACAGGAAGAAATAAAGATGACTGTGTTATTATTATAAGGTACTCACACTCCCCTACAGTAGTATCATATGACATGGAATTGGATTTTTTTTTTTTTTTTTTTTTTGCTTGGATTGTTTGGAACTATGTATTGCCAACTCTATGGCAAACCACTAACACAGGTTCAAAACAAAGTATAACTGATATAGTAAGAAAGGAGAGTTTAAAGCCACTTATTTTTTCTTGTCCCCTTGTTGGCAGAGAGCTTGAGAAGTAGTTAAGCCCTGGCAAGGAGAAACAGAAGAGAAGTAGCCAAGACAACTCATCAGGCCCTGCCTGACCTTTGTGTCCTACAGGCACACAAGGCAATGACAATGGCAGGGTCTGGGAGTGTTAGGTTCTAAACAAATTCCCAAAGAGACTGGAGTCAAAATTCTATGTAATAAAAGCCAGGGGACAAGGACTGGTCAGTTAGTGCCTGCCGGGGACACGCATTCAGTAGGGAAGTCAGAGAACCACATCCTGAGGTAAAAGGGCCAAAAAACCAGCCAAGATGTGCAAGATTAAAAACAAATGACTGAGGGTCAAAGGGGTTCTTGGTAAAACTTGCAAGAACTAGGAGAATTAAGTGAGGACAGGGCTTAGCAAGGATACCCAGGACATGAAAGTCAGGGATAAGAATGGAAGCAGCTCGGAAATGCTAAGAGGTAAGTGAAGGTGCTAACAACCACAACTGTGGTCTGACGGTAAGGTAGGTCTCCTGTCTGCCTTGGGACCTTCTACTACACTTCCTGCCGGGGGCAGGCTCCAGGCTCCAGGCGTCAGGACGCGGGCAGTGCCAGGCTTATTAAACTCAGTCTGCGACATGCCAGCATTTGGTGGAAGAGGGAAAAGATTATAGCTTACTGGAGAGTTCAGGTTTTGATAAAGAACTAAAGGAACGGAGTCTATAGATAGATTATGCCATTTATGATTTGTAAGAAAGTAGGCTGGATGTAAGCACACGGGGAAAAGAAAGGAAAGGAGGTGGTGCCGTGGAACCAGAGAGATGGCTAGAGGACTAGAGCACACAATGTTGCAAAGGGGACAGTCACATCTAGGTCTCAGAAGGGGCTTCCTAATGGTGTGAGAGGTGGAGCACGGGTGCCAGGCTAGAGGCTGAAGGTGGCACGGCAGGACGTGGCAATGGTTCAGAGGAAAGGACAGCACCCCATCCCAGGTTCAGCTAGGCGGGGCGACGAGGTGGGATGGGTGGAGGAAGAGGGAGGGCGCAGGCCCTACAGCTCTTGGTGACCGGTTAGGGAAGGAGCGCAAGAGAGGGAAGGACGTGGATGGCTCTAAGATTTCAGGTTCAGATAACCACGGGAAGGGAAGCGCTCCCTGCACTGACATGAGGAATCCAGGCAAAAAGTAAGTTTTTGGGGGGTAAGGGGTGGAGGGTGGCAGGTGGGGTGGGGAACTCAGATTGAACAGAATGTGTTTGAACGGCTGGACGTGATACATTTGGGAGATAATGGGGGAGTGAGACATAAGGGTTTGGTGCCAGCAGAGAGATGGGGGCTATGGATCTGGGAATCATGAGCCTACAGGTGTAAGTTAATAAAGCAGAAGAGGGGATGTGATCACACGGGGAGCATACAGAATAAAGGAGGCAAGAAGTTGAGAGGAGAAGACGGAAGTTAACATCTCAGCAAATCAGCTCTCTGACCTTGGGCGAGGAATCCGCTCTGGACGTCGTGACATGAGGGGCCAGTGGTTCTCAGTGGTTCTCAACCCTGGCTGCAGGTTGGAACCAGTGAGGAACCTTTAAAATATACCAGGGCTCTGGTCTAGATCCCCAGTGGCACTGAGCTAACTGGCATGATGGGATCTATTTGAAAGCTCTCAGGTTTTCCAACGTGCGGTCAAAGTCGAGGACCAGCAGCCGATATGCTCCCTGAGGTCTCTCCTAGCTGTCAGCCTCTGTCTTCTATGTGGGTTCCCTGCTGGCCTTCAGCTTTTGCCATTCTGGGTTCTGAATTCAAACAGCATTTTCATTCTTAATGTCGATATTCCGTCAGCAGCTTTGCTTTACTTCCCAACCTCTTCCTTGACTCGAGAATGAACTCTCTTCAGGAATTCCTCAGGGGCACATCGAGGCTTTGGCTGCAGGGAATAGGCTACTGCTATATATCTAGTTCCCTTGGTGAGTGCTTCTGAAAAATTAATGGGAGGCTAATTTAATAAACCTGAAACTTTGTTTTGTTATCAATGTATAAAACATCAGAAGCTTAATTAAAAGCACTTGACGTTATCAGCACTCAATCACAATCTCACTCTTTATATTGGACATATTTGGATGGAATCCCTAGGATAATAATCACTCAAGATCACTAAGAAGAAAGAACAGGTCCCTGGAACCTAAAATAACGAATTCAAAATTAGTTTAAAAAAAAAAAAACATTAGTGATGTGAAATAGGTCTGGTGATCAAAGACACCCAAAACACTCAGGAAAACAAACTCTTCAGAATCTCATCTGCTTTTCCTTCCTAAGGCACGTATGTAATAGTTTTGTGTTCTGTGATAAATGGCTACAGTAAGGAGGGTGGGGAAAGTAAAGAAAAATAGGCTGCTCTAAGCCTACATACATTTTTCACCTCTTACTTTCTAGTACGATCTGGAAGGTAACAGAGATGACCCAACTTCGTCTATGCTCTTGAATTTCCTTCTCTGCTTCTGGTTACAGCAAATTCAAGGAGAGTTTCAGGTTCTTTAGAGTCTGGAGTCCCCACAGTGGAGGGCACGGCGTAGGCATGTCTCAGAAGACACTTAGAGGAAACAGCAGACTTCAAAGAGTGGGAGTTAGGAAACAGGGAAGCCAGTGAGTTCACCCATTGTTAATGGTATTCAAAAAAAGCCAACCAGCCAAATGTGGAGACGTACCACTGATTTTGAAGCACAGCAGGTATCAGAGGGAACGCTTTTTTTTTTTTTTTTTTCTTTTTGGCTTTGTGGTTTCTCAAATAACCTCAGTGGAATTGTGGCTGCGATAACCAGTCTCTCATTTTCACAGTGGGCGTGGTAAAGGAGCTCCTTAACTAGGCAACAAATGCTGGAGCAAAGTCTAAAAAGGGAATTCTGCATTAATTCAGCTGATAAAATATCAGTGGCCATATCTTCTTATATCAAGCTCACCTTATTTTCTAAAGAGAACATTTGTTCACAAGGAAAGGTCATTCTTTGGCGACAAAGGCGTGCCTGGCACAGGAGAAAGGGAAGGAGACTGAACTGTTCTGTAATGGTAGGAGTAGGTGTTGCCAAAATGTGTAGCCATTTCAAGCAGTTAGAAGAGAAACAGCCTTGCGACATAAATAAAACACCTATAAAATTAAAAAGACAAAGTCAAAGGGTCCTAAATACTACATACCACACAATGGTTCATTCAGAGTTCCTTTGTATGGGAACTTCTGGCGCTCAAAAGTAGCACACGAGAGTATGAGTTGCTATAAATATCAATTCAATATCACTTATCTTCAGTCTGACCTTCTAACGACCACAAAAGAGAGTTAACTTTACTTCTTATCTGGATTACTGTAGTAATGTTTTCTTTCCTGGACTCTCCGGGTCCAGTTTTTGTCCTCCAGATCAAGAACTGGCAGAAAATGGTCTGCAGGCCAAATTTGGCCTGGCCAAATTTGGTCTGGCCACCAATTTTTGTATAGTCCGTGATTTGTTTTTACAATTTTAAGTGGCTGAAGTAAAAAAAAAACAAAAAAACAAAAAACAAAAAACCAAAGAACAAGAATATTGGTGACATGTGAAAATTATACATAGCTCAAATTCCCATCAAGTTTTACTGGAACACAGCCACGCTCATTGGTTCTCGCATTGTTTGTGGTCGATTTTGCGCTCGGTGGTGGGGGAGAAGCGTTACAACAGAAACCGTGTGACCTGTAAGCCAAAAACATCTATTATCTGGCCCTTTACAGAAAGAGTTTGCCAATCCCTGCTCCAAACCGTTCGTGCCCAACCCCGGCTGCACCGACCACGTCTGGACCCCCTCGCCACGGATTCCGATGTAACGACCTGGGGTACAGCCCAGGATTTGGAATTTCAGCAAACATTTGCAGGTGATGCTAATGTGAAGCCACGGTCTGGAGCCACTGCTTAACCCACCTCTGAATAGAGGCCAGAGTTCACTTCCGAATGCACGGTCATCTGAGGTCACTCTCCCCTTTAACAACTTTCAAGGACGCCCAGCTCCTCAGAGAATCAAGTACCAAGTACCGCATCAGGGCTCTGCCTCAGGTTCCCGGCTAACACCAAAGACAACGTCTCGTTCCTGACGGACCTGCATTTTATCAAGCCCACATCTTGCCCACGCTGTTCTCTTTGCCCTGGAACGCCTACCCTACTATCTCCGTGCACTACATTCATCCTGAAGAGCCCGGTTCAAAGATCACTTCTTTTGTGCCGGATCCCCACCTCCACCCACCAGACAGAATTTTTTTCTTTCAATTTTTTAAATCTTTATTTATTTTTGAGAGAGAGAGAGAGAGAGAGAGAGAGAGAGAGAGAGAGAGAGGGCACATGAGCAGATGAGGAACAGAGAGAGAGGGAGACACAGACTCCAAAGCTGGCTCTAGGCTCTGAGCTGTCTGTCAGCACAGAGCCTGACGTGGGGCTCGAAACCGTGAACCATGAGGTCGTGACCTGAGCCGAAGTCAGACACTTAACCGACTGAGCCAACCAGGCGCCCCCAGAAAGAATCTTTTTAACTATGTGCTCCCACAGACCTTTGGCACTTACTGTGCGTCAGCATCTCCTGGAGAGCAGACACTGCGTGTTGGTCATCGGGGAGGCCCTTTTCCATCCACAAGACTTTATTAAATTGCTTGCACATGGGAGCCACTCGGCAAACACTGCCATCCCCTTAGTCCCTCGTATTTGGGTCTGAGCTTCATTGAGCCGTCTAGTCCCTCAAACCCAACACTCAGGTCACCGATTCCCTGCAGGATCTCAATTCATGACACAGCACTTCAACTACTGTCACCTCTGTCTGCCCACCCTTTGCCCTCCGCCTTCCCCGACCTCCACTGATGCGGTCGCTCGCTTGTGTCCTGAGTGATTCGGAGACCGTGTGTGGATGGAGGCCTCCCAGTACTCCCTGCTCATTGCTCTGTGAGGAGCCAGTCTGCGGCTCTTCCTGTTCCTCGTAAGAGCCACCCACAAACTCTTCCTGTCTCTATTCTCACCCTATACATCTAAAATACATTCTCCCAGGGGCACCTGGGGGGCTCAGTTGGTTACGCATCCGACTTCGGCTCAGGTCACGATCTCGCAGTCTGTGAGTTCGAGCCCCGCGTCGGGCTCTGTGCTGACAGCTCAGAGCCTAGAGCCTGCTTCGGATTCTGTGTCTCCTTCTCTGTCCGTGCTCCTCACCAGCTCACACTCTGTCTGTCTCTCTCTCAAAAGTAAATAAACATTAAAAATTTAAAAAAATAAATAAAATACATTCTCCCACCTCTAAAATTTAGTTACTAATTGAATGACACGTTCACTCGTTTGACAGATTTACTGTGTGTCCCTCACGTTGCAGGGACCATACTAAGCCCTGGTGAGACAGAAAGCAAGCCAGAGGAGGCCCCTGGATTTGAGAAACTAGAGGGGAGAAACAGTGAGTGTGCTTAACTGGGAACCAAGCACACAGTAAATACATATGTTTGCTGAGCAAATGAAAAAGAAATACAGGGTGTTCATATTTGGTACTAACACTGCTCACACCAAGTGGCTACGCCAATAAACGACCTGTCTATGATTCTTCCATAGATTATTAAAGGCGAGTTTATTTTATGCTGGAATTATTTTTATAACTATAAATGCAGTTCAAGATGATAATTGTAAAAACTCCCGAATTTGAAACTTGTTTCCCCAGGGACTCTGCTTTCTTAACCCTTTCTCTGACAAGTTATACACAGGATTGGGGAATGACAGCATCCAGTACCTTTTGCTGGGTAGAAAAATATTAGGAAAGGACAACATCAACAGTTATATGTCGTGGAATACCCTTACTTTAAAAATAAATCAGTAAATATAAGAATCGATAACATTTCAGAATATACTGATCAGTAGTCAGATAAGTGACGTATATTAGACACTAGGTTTGTAACACACCCAAACACCTTATAACACAAGAATAAATATCATCCCCCCACCAAATTCCTCCTCCCTCTGGTTACTTTGAATCTAAGTAGTTTGACAAAGCAAAGACAATAGCTTTTAATCTAATTCCTGTAAAATCTTCTTTCACACAACTTTGGCATTTAGACTAATTCCTGGGTTTACTGGTATACAGACCGACTCATAGGTCTAGTGATTACTCCTGCATGAAGAGGTTTCACCGTTATTTTTATTTTTTTTTAAGTAGGTTCTACACTCCAACCTGGGCTCAAACTCACCGCCCTGAGATCAAGGGTCTCATGCTCTGCTCCACACACAGGCCAGCCAGGTGCTCCTCACTGTGGTTTTTAGAATTTAAAACATTCCTTTGACGTATGACAAGATAACTTCCCTCACAGTGATATTTTAGAAGAATCAGCAGTTACAGTGTTAAAACTCTGGGAGCCCCTCCCACTATCATGATCCGGCAAAGAGTGTGGGCCACAGGTCTGCTTCTATGTCCTACAATGTTTTTGTCTCCAGTTTTACTGTGTTATAAATTACTTGAAATTAGGGAGAGGCTGGGGACAAATGGTTTAACTGTTTTCTACCTGCTTAATAATAATGTCTGGTACCTATAAATTATTTCAGTAGGGACAAAGTATACAATTAAGCAAAAAGCAAAAACAGGAAGTCGTATCAGAGATGGAATGGTGCGAGAGTACTATTCTGCAGGTGGATATAACACAGGCAAGGTGGAGCCGTCTGTATTTCTCTGTTGTCACCACATATCTGTCTTCCTCTTATTTGTGGAGAGGTGGTAATGTGCCTTTACTGACTCGCACATTCCACGAGAATGCTTTTGGAAGCCCAACGTCGTGAAATACAGAGTTGGGCAGTCTGGATCTGCGCGAACTCTATTAACACTCAGAGCCTCACCCCAGCTTCCAGAGGCTAATCCACATAGCACCCAGGGGGGAAAATGATGAAAAAAGAATGGAGAAAACTAAATTTCTCTGACCTACAGATAAGCTGCTGTATAGTTCCAAAAACTGATCAAAACCAATGCACCTCCTTCATGACCCTGCATAACCCCTGGTGTCACCCCATTTGAAGAGAAGCTTGAAAACTGTTCTATGTCAGTTATTGCTGCATCTCCAGAGAAACCCACGACTCGTTTTTATTATGATTCCACGACTGGGACCTGGAAGGTCAGACGTGACAATGTAGGGTTGATAACTCTCCTACTTTCTACATCTAATTTAGCACCTACTGTAAAAAGTCATTTCTATCAGCCATGCACCATCACTGAGATCTCTCCCTGCCCCATCACACCAATAAGGAGAGTCTAAAATTCATTTCAGGGGTGGCTGGGCTTTTTGACCTATCTTCTCCTCAAATACGATGTCAAAAATAGACGGATTTTTGTTCCGTATATTGAACACACACATTTTCTTTTTTATCTTTGGCCTTTATGATCAGAGAGTCTTTATTTGATAACCACAAGACAATTTAATATACAGTTCAATCTTCTCCCTTCTCTCGTCCTCATGACACTTCAGACTTCAGTGGAATCCTTTTCATACTGTACAGCAAGGTTCCTGCACAGGCAGCTAGTCGGGGACAATCTCTGAGGCTGGCTCTGTCCTCACCAGAAAGAAGGCACAGGTACGTATGTGAGTGGGTGGGAGCAGGGGGCAGGGGTGACGGCTGAGGGCCCATGAAACTAGAGCAAAGGCAAGGCAGGAGGAACATGAAAAACGAGGCTTCCCTTGAGCCCAGTCCAACACCTCAAAGAACCCCAGTTATTTATAATCCGTGTTATGTAAGTTTTCGTAGAAATGAACCCATATTCACATAAATAGGAAAAAATGCCCAGACGGTTGGTTCCAAATAACCGTCCTGACCATTTAAGGCCTGAGGAAACAGGCCAAACGGGGTACTCTGACCACCACAGACTGCACGGCAGCTGAAGCATCGCTGTCCCATCTGCCAAACTCCCTCTCCACCCTTAGGGGGCCGGGTCCGCCACAGAGATCGTCTGCAGGCCAAGCACGGGCCTGTCCGCTCGGCCTCAGGATGCTGCCTCCCCGTAAGCGCCCGGCTCTCCTCTCTGCCTCTTTCCTTCCCTTCCCTCTTCAGAGAGGAAAGGACCCCACCATCCACTTGCTGCGCATATCCTGTTCCTTCTGCTTTTCCACTGGGAGAGGACAAAAGGACAAAAGGCCTCCAGATCTAACATCCCTGCAAGTTTACGATGCGAAATGGCAAGAGTACCTTGGAAAAAGCTCAATCAACTGCCTTGACTGTGATGATTTTAAAAGAGTTATGCTTAAATGAACTTTAATCAATCTCAGAGTCTAAACATTTTTTTTTTGACATTTATATAGTGGTTTCTATTTTCAAAGTGCTCGCAACTGCGTTTTAATGATAAGCACTCGTTCACTCAAATATTTACTGAATATCTGCTCTGTGCGTTTTTATCAGCAATCAGCCCCCTTCCTTCATGCAGTGACTCCATCTACTGGCTTTCTCGGTTCCCCAAGAGCCAAGAAGCATAAACTTCTTTTTTTACTTCACAGCAACGCTGGAAGGTCTTTATCAACCTATTAATTGTAGGAAAACGCTCTGTGCTCTTTTTACTTCTTTCTCCTTTAATTACAGCATCTTCTTAGCTCTTTATACTCCCGTGTACCTCCAACACATTTCCAGGTTGGAGAGTATGCTTTGGTGTTTGTCTTGGGAATTCTCCATGTGTTTGTTGCTGTGTTTAGTAACTCTGCTAATCCTAACCCCCTGAAGAGGCAATTGGTCAGTTTTTTTTTTTTTTTCATATAATTGGTTTTGCAACGCATATTGAATCTAAAAGGGTCAACCCGCACCACAGTCTCCCAGCTTCCCTTTCCACTTTCTGCTTCCTTAGAAGTAACTCCCCTTTGACTCTCTGAGTTTATTCTTTTGGTATATTCTTTTGTCACCACATTGCTAAATAACATGTCTTCGTGGTGACTCTAATTTTTTTTTTAATGTTTTTAATTATTTTTGAGAGAGACAGAGACAGAGAGACAGAGCACACGTGGGGGAGGGGCAGAGAAAGAGACACACACACAGAACCTGAAGCAGGCTTCAGGCTCTGAGCCATCAGCACAGAGCCCAATGTGGGACTCAAACTCATGAACTGTGAGATCGTGACCTGAGCCAAAGTCAGACGCTTAACTGACTGAACTACCCAGGTGCCCCTAAACTTTTTAGCACTAGATACCATCGACTGGTTTCCCACTATGGCAAGTGAGTTTCTAGTCCCTGCCCTGCCTGCTCACCTCCTCTGCCCAATACAGCAACACCACACACATCCTGGTCGGAATTCAGCTGTGTCGTAACTATGATTATATGTCCTTTCCTGTATATTTTATTTTCCTTGGAATTAAAAAAAAAAAAAAACACCTCATTTACATATTTGCTTAATTGTCTGTGCGTTTATCACCAATTCAACCTCAAATTCTCCTCCACTGACCCAAATCAGTTTCAAGAAGCTAATTCCCACTAAATACGTATCCTTTTCATTTTCTTGAAGAAGGTTCTCCCAGAGCTTTCAAGTCTGCTCTGAGGGAGTCTGGTTGCTCTAAAGTACTGACGAATGGCTCTCCCTTCCACTGCCATTCTGCAGACTCTGTTCACCCCTCTGTGTTGTTTCGTTTCCTTTATCTTAGATCCTCTCTCTTAGTGTATTCTCTTGTTTTGATGATGCCCAGACAGGCAATAAGTCTCCTGAGGGACATGTGGGCGGCTCAGTCGGTTGAGCGTCCGACTCTTGATCTTGGCCTTTGAGAGGTCTCTCTCAAAATAAATAAACTTAAAAAGAAAGCTTCCTGAGCAGGAACATGCTGAATGATGCTTTGGTAGGATATTAAATTCTAAGACGGAAAGCATTTTAGTTTTTTCAGAATTGAGAGGGCATCACCCACTTGTCACTTGAAGCCATTCTGACTGTTGATCCTTCGAATGTGGCCAGACATGCTCTCTTGTCTTGACATACAGTTTATTTCTCATCCATAATGCTGGGTCCAGTGTAACTGCTTGCAGTCTGGCATGGCATGTCCTTCAGACACAGGAAATGCCCTTGAATCATTTCCCTGACAGTCTCTCCCTTCTCTGTTCAGTCTTTCTGGAATTCCCGCTATTTGAATGTTGGGCTCTCTTGGAATTGGTCCTTTAATCTCCCTTTTTTGTCTATTTTCTATGTAATTTCTTCTTTTTTTGTTTCCTGGAGATTTCCTCTATCTTCCAACTTCACTGAATTTTTAAATTTTGCTACTAAGTTTTTAATTTCTAAGTATTGCTTTTGTTCTCTAAATCATTTTTTATGGTATCCTGATATTGTGTTATGAATATACCTTTTCTCACTTCTCTGAGAATATCAAAGATATATATTTTTTTAAGTTTTCTTCTCCCTGAATAGTCCTGTTTCTCCACCACCCCGATCACCCCTCTTTTGTTGGTTTTGGCCCAGTCCTTCTTGTTATTTGGTGGTTTTCCTCAGAAAGGAAAGGATTCTGGAACTCCTTGATTGCCTATTCAAGTTTAAGGGTAAGGGATTGTTAAGGAATGAACTCTGTCTCCCCCAAAATTCATATGTAGAAGCCTTAACTCCCAATGTGACAAATAAGGCCTTTAAGGAGGTAATTAAGGGGAGGGGCTGGTTGGCTCAGTCAGTAGAGCATATGACTCTTGATCTCAGCATTGTGAGTTCAAGGCCCACATTGGCCATGAAGCCTACTCTAACAACAACAACAACAACAACAAAAAGTAATTATGGGTAATGAATTTGTAAGGGTGGGACTGGAAAAGGAAGAGAGATCAGAGACCCTTCTCTCTCACTGTGCACTCAGGAGAGGAAAGGCCATGATAGGACACAGTGGAAAGGAGGTCATCTACAAGCCAGGAAGGGAGGTCTCACCAGAAACCAACCCTGTCAGCATCGTGATCTTGGATTTTCAGACTCCAGAAGCGTAAGATAAAAATTTCCGTTGTTTAAGCCACAAGTCTGTGGTATTTTGTTACGGCTGCCCCAGGAGACCAATGTAGAGACTAAAACTGATGGAAAGTTCTGAGCCTACCTATGGCTGTGCTTGCCAATACGGGCCTTACTAGAGAGTGACCTGGCTGGACTGATTCTGGAAACTCTGATGCCAGCATCTTTTCAGTGTTGGACTGGCTGGGTTTCCCAAAAAACTCTTCTAAACTCTTGCTGGGAAGGTAAAGGCAGGCATGAACGCCAGGGCCCTAGCTGCATGAAGAAACAAAGAGAGCACGAGGTATCCGTATCTATGTGGACCAAATCCCCCTCGCCCTCAACCATGCCCAGCGGCTTCCGGTCCAGGGACCTTCTTATATAGTCCTGTGATAGTTGATTTTATGTGTCAGTTTGACTAGGCCATGGAGTACCCAGACACTTGGCCAAATATCCTGGGTGTTTCTGGATGAGATTAACATTGGAGCTGGTAGACTGAATAGGGCAGACTGTACCCCCCAGTGTGAGAGAGCTTCATCTCATCAGCCAAAGACTGAGTCTGGGGCAAGTCCTCCTGACAGACTGACTGAGCTGGGGCACAGGTCTCTTCTGACCTTTGGACTTGAACTGTACCACTGGCTCTTTTTGGGTCTAGAACCATCAGCTTTAGGACCATAACTTACATCACTGGCTGTGCTGGTTGTCAGGCCTTTGGATGTGGACCAGAACCATATGATGGCTCTCCCAGTCTCCAGCTTGCTGACAAATCTTGGGACTTCTCAGCGCCCCTCCCTCCCTCCCTCCCTCTTTCTCTCTCTCTATACGCATGAGGGTATGTACACGTGCACATCCTACTGGCCCTCTTTCTCTCAAGATCTCTTGTACGTTTGCCCTTCAGAACAAGCTTCCAGTCTTCTGTCAGGGAGTGAGGGACTATCGCCTGGAAGCCCGAGTTGGGGAGGAAATGGGGACATCTAACCTCTTCTTACCCTTTTCCTTATTTTAGTCCTCTCCCTTCTTGCCTCGTTCTCCTTCCAGAGGCGCCAGCTGATTCTTGGGCCATTCAAGGCTGCTTCTCGGTTTGGGTTTTGGCTCTTCTGCACTGCCACGGTGGTGTTTAGGATACTCTAGGGAGATGAGCTCGCTGTCAACCATCCATCTATTTTCTTGCCACCACAGCTTTGTTGCTGCTATTTCCTCTCCTGTTTTCTTTAGCCTTGCAGGTTAATAATCCTGTAATAAAAACCTCTGCACTGTAGTTTTATATAGTAGGATTCGGAAGAGAACGAAATTTGATCTATCTAGATCTTTCTGTTCAAACCTGAGGCCGAACTTATTCTCTGACCAACTGTTAGTACTTTTAAAAAAAAAAAAATCTCTTAATTCACTTAGCTCACATGTTACACATCTGGAATTTTAGAAGTTTATCTTTCAAAACAATCACTTTAAAGAATAAAGTTAAGTGATAATCTAACGTTAGAACCCCCAGCATAAGAGTGAAGAATTCTGGGATAAAACTAGAAGTTATTTTTACGTATTCTGTTTGTGCATGTTTAAGAGATACACACGCACACACGCACACACACACACACAGCATCCCTTTGTTCTGGAGGCTGTTTAAGAGTAACCCATAAGATCAGTCTCTATCAGCAAAAGGCACTGTGAAAGTAGCATTTACAACTCTTTTTCGTTTGTTTTCCCCAAACACAACAGATTCTGTGTTTTCTGAAGACTGTGCTCAAGGACAGAAGGGACCAAGTGTTCTAGCTACGAAAAGCAATCGAAGGTGTCAAAGTTGGGCTTACCCCTTTGGCCAAGCTGGCACTTAGAGTCTGGCTTAATCTACAGCCTTGATGTACATGCCACCCTTCGTAGGACAGAGATCAGACCAAAGGTCAGCAAAATGTCTGGCAGTGTCGGCACACAGTAGTCACTCAATAAACGTTAGCTCCTCTTATCAACGTGTGTGCTTTGTATGTTCTCACGAACATAACTCTGGAACAGTTCAATAGTATCACTGTATTCATTATCTTATCACAAGCTAACACTTAACAGGTGTCTATTCGGCTATAGTTACAAAGATGGAACCCTTGTAAACTTTCTCCGTAAGTGAACAGATGTGTGTCTCCGTAAAGTCAAAGAATGATGATGGCGTTCATGCTGTAGAGCAGCATCTGAAAACATCAATGAGCTGATGATTTCTAACCACTGCTTCGGTTCATATGGAAATTTCCATTTCAATTGCTTGTATCTATACATTTTCAAAAATTCAAAAGCAAAAAAAAAAAACAAAAACAGAAACAAAAACCAAAAAACCAAAAATCAAAACCCTCCAGTATCTCCAAACCTTACAGAATTAGCATTACATTTTCGGCCTATGCTGCTCCCCAGATTTTACTCTGGCTTATAAAGTCTGACCTGCCCTGACCCTTGTTCGTCTTGCCTTACTGCATTTCCTAAGAGATTTCAGCCATACTGCCTTCCCTTTTGTTTCTCCATGCTCATCCGTTCTGAAGGTCTTTGTGTGAAAGCCAAGGTTGGCTCCTCATCCTTATCAAAATTCAGACATTGCCTCTGCAGAGAGGTCTTTGCTGATCAACACAAAGGATCCACCCAGTCATTATTTAGTATATTAATCTATTAACGTGCAACATAGTCTCCGGTATTTTGCTGATGTTTGTTTGTTTGCTGTTTCCCTCGCTAGCTAGAATGTAAGCTCCATGAGAAGAGAGCCCTTACCCAAGCTGCCCATCACCACAGTGTCAGGCACCTAGGAGCACTCACTAGGTATCTGCTGAATGAATAGGAAGAAAAAAGAAAGATCACAAAGACAGTCCTCATGATGACATAAGGTTGGCAAAAAACCCCAACTTTAATCCCACACTTAAAAAATACGGGAGGGCGCCTGAGGGCTTCAGTCAGTTAAGCCTCCGACTTCAGCTCAGGTCATGATCTCACGGTTTGTGAGTTTGAGCCCCGCGTCAGGCTCTGTGCTGACAGCTCAGAGCCTGGAGCCTGCTTCGGATTCTCTGTCTCGCTCTCTCCCTCTGCCTCTCCCCTGCTTCTTCTCTGTCCGTCTCTCTCAAAAATAAACATTAAAAATTTTTTTAATATGGGAGACAATTAAGTTTCAAAGTCCTGAGGTACAGTTTCTTTGGTCCCTTATATCAGGCTTGGAGGGTCTCTGACATGGGCCCTACCAAGGAATACTGGGCCTGAAAACACAGTGTTTTACGGTAATGAAATTTTATCCCTTCTAGTAACCAGAAAGTAAAAGTTCATTTAAAAATTTTATTTTTGGTTAATTTTTTAAGCTGTTAATTATCCAGGCCAAGATTAAAATACAACTAAACACTGATGATTTGAACAATTAAACAGGTGCTAAAAAAAAAAAAAAAAAAAAAAAAGGCAATAGGCCCCAAGCAGAGTGACTTATGCTAAGCCCCACATCACCAAACGAAGATGTTAATTAGAGTTCCGGCTGTCCCAGAAACGTACTCTTAAACCAGTCAATCAGGAATTGCCAAAGCGGCCCGGGGTCTTGTTCATCTGCCTCATTAGACTCCAGCCATCTCCTGAGGGAAAGTAAACCTGTAACCAACCTGCATTCTTGTCCAGTATAACTCCCTTGTTCCCGCTTCCTTCGGCCTTTCATTCTGGACGGCTCCTCAGAGCTGCCTTCTATCTGCTGGATGGGATGCTGCCACATTCACGAGGTGTTGACTAAAAGCTGTTGATTAAGAGCTGTAAATTCTACCCAGGTGAAATTTGTTTTTTAAACACAGGTTTTTTTTTGTATGTGTGTACAGATATACACACAAACAGCCTATTCTTGTTTTCTTTCTTTTTTTTTCTAATTCCTTTTTTCCTTTTTTTTTTTCCAATTAGTTGTTGCTGCTGTTACGTCTCTCTTCTCTCTCTTAAGTAATCTCTACGCCCAATGTGGGGCTCAAACTCATGACCCCGAGGCTCAAGAGCTGTATGCTCTACCTACTGATCCAACCAGGTGCCCTTTTATTTGTTTTCTTAAACTGAAGACATTAAATCCATATAATTGGTTCTTAACCTTTTGTGGAATAAGGATCTCTTTCAAGAATCTGATGAAAACCAACTGAGTCCCTCCCCTGGGGTGGGGGGACTATGTACAGACTCTTACATTGTTCTACACAATTTAGTTGGTTTCCAGATCCTCTGAAGCCTGTGGATGTAGTAACTCAGATCAAGAAACTCCCGCTCGGTTTTTAATTCCCTTTAGAATCTCCTTAAGGCGTAGGAATTTTAGAACATTCAACTTACTACCTACTGGTGTCATCAAGAATGCCAGTGTATCTTTTTTGTTTTATGTATTAAAAATCAAGAAAAGTAAATGCTACACTTTTAACTCTCCAAAACACAAAATACTACAAAGCTTCATGGTGCTGATTTAGTATCCACAGATGACCGTGTAGAAGGGATCACTTAACACTCCTTTATATCATATTGATTTTCAAGACTCTTAGTAACATGGTTTCACTTTGAAGACAAATACCATGTTGTACAGCCAAGTATTAATAAAATAAATTAGTGAAATATAAACACAGTTCCGAACTTTTAAAAAAAATTTTTTTTTAACATTTATTTATTTCTGAGACAGAGAGAGACAGAGCATGAACGGGGGGAGGGGGGGTCAGAGAGAGAGGGAGACACAGAATCTGAAACGGGCTCCAGGCTCTGAGCAGTCACCACAGAGCCCGATGCGGGGCTCGAACTCACATACCGCGAGATTGTGACCTGAGCCGAAGTCGGACGCTTAACCGACTGAGCCACCCAGGCGCCCCCACAGTTCCAAACTTTTAAACAAGTGGTGGCCTATAGCTTTTTCACTTGGCTGTTTGGGGCTGGGCTGCATTTTTTCCATTATAAATGATGGTTATATTCTGGGAGAACTTCCACAACCCCCCAAACCCTAAACAGTAATAGCAACAACAAAACATCCAAACAATGATTTCACCTGCAGATCACTATATTTCAGTGCCACTTACAAACTGCTCCCTTGAATTCTCTTGCACCTTCAGGCCAGATGAACTAATCTCACAGTGCTTTGTGTTTCATTCTGTCCCAGATTTCCATGAGCTCAGATTCTGAAAGTACTGTCTTTGTCTCTGATCTGTTTTTCTCTGTTACGTTTCTATGAAGCATATTCACTGTGTGTTGTTCTCACAAATGAACCTATTTCTGGAAGTTAGTGTCTTTATCCGGCCTTATCAGCAATGATGTGGTCAGCCTGCACTTAACCTTTCATTCAACAAACATTCACTGTAGGTGTCGGCCATCTATGAGAAATGTCCTATGGTGGCTGTCCCACGGTGGACAGGACATAAACTGAGGCAGGAATAAGCTCATCAGGTGATACAAATCACCATGCGCATGGTTCCTACAGGCCATGGATGGTTATATCTGGGTATTTCAAAAATATATTAACATTTTTGGGTAAATCTGTGCTGTTGTTGCTGTTGTTTTCCTGGGAAGAGTGCATATGTATGTGTGTATAGTAAATATTACATGTAATCAAATTCTCAAAACCTGTGAAGAACCAGTGATCTAGAATTAGGGACAGGCAAAGGTTTCTTACAAATTACTTATTTTGGTGACCATGGAAGTCAATGATCTTTAAACACTTGACGTTTTCAGAGGACCAGCTGAGACCTACATGGGAAGGAGCAGAAAACAGTGACACAGGCAGCGATACCCATCCTAGGCTCTCTCTTTAGAAGGCAGCTATACAAGCACATCTTTGGGAGTCTGAAGCTTCATTTCAGGTGGCTTCTCAAAGTTCTAGTTACAACCCACAGAGAGTCTACTCCCGTAGGAGAGTTTCAGTAGAAAACTGTTTCCCCCACTCATTCTATTTCCAGTGACGTCTGACATCACTTGCTCAGGGTTTGATAGAGTACCAGGCGCATAGTTGGCCCATAATTTCATGCAGTTTATACTATTTTGTTTTGTTAGGCCTTTATGCTGAAAAGGAAGAGTCCACAAGACCTGTGGAAGGAGAAGCAGACAGACGTGGTCAAATTAGAGAACGCCATACTAATTAATTAATAAGCAAGAGACGCGGTAGGCCACAGAGGTTTAGGAAACCATCCTAATCAATGCTTGGTACATAAATGTTTTGTTTCCTGAAAAATATGTATATTTTAAAATGACACCTAGACCTAATGAAATAAAGAGTTGAAGATGAGGGACTAGGGTGGCTTTTAACTTCTGTAAATTTCCTCAACGTTTTCATTCTGGTTTTCACTTGTTTCCAACAGAGATTACCAAAAAAGTCGAAGTATAAAAGGAATGTGGGCCCAGCAAGGGAGAACGTAAGCCCTGGATCTTACTTGAAGGTGGTCTTGGGGTGAAAGGAAAACATGGCAATTAGTGGGGCGGCAAAGGGGGCAGGTGAGGGATGAAACTCAATGCCACAACCTGACCCTCAATGCTTACAGATACACCTCGTACAGCCAGAGCAATACTGCTGTCTGCCTGTGGCCCCTGTCATTCACTCACTGTGGCCTTACCATGGACGAGGCATTGGGTCGAGAATATTCCCTCACCAAGACTCAGAGAACACAGAGTCCTACACCTTTCAAGTTGCCATCCTGGTTAAGGCACTTTGCCTTTAAATGAGGAAGATTTTGGCTCTAAAATTCTGTCTTTAAAATAGACATCAAGGATTCTGTGTTTTAATTAAGTCTCTCAAAGCTTTATTTTTGGCACTGTGTTTTCTTTCTTCCTGGCCACTGTAATTTATTATCGAGAAAATTGTTGGGAAGCAGAGTATAGAGCCAGAACGTTTGGTTTAAAAATCCCAACTCCAGCGGAGTCAGGGTAGGTCAGTCGGTTAGGTGTCCAACTTCGGCTCAGGTCATAATCTCACAGTCGGGAGATTTGACCTCTGTGCCAAGCTCTGTCCTGACAGCTCAGAGCCTGGAGCTTGCTTGGGATTCTGTGTCTTCCTCTCTCTCTCTCTCTCTTTCTCTCTCTCTCTGCCCCTCCCCAACTCATGTTCTCACTCTCTCTCTCTCTCTCTCTTAAAAATAAAGAAACGTTAAAAAAAAAATTAAGAATCCCAACTCCACTACTAGCTGTGTGACTCTGAACAAGATACTTATACTCTCTGTGCCTCAGTTTCCTCAAATGTAAAAAGGGATAACCGCAGTCATCACCTAGGGTTATTGTGAAGATTAGACACATCAATGTATGTAAAGCACCAGGCATGTCAGGTACACAGTGAGCATCACACGAGGTACACGCCAGCTTCTCCTTTCAAAGTCTCTCTTGTTCATTCCGTCTGCCTATTCTTGTATCCACCGCCAACCTATTTGATCTCATGGCAACACTATTTCCTCACCATTTCCATTCCTGCCTGAGGCCTTCCGCCATTTTGATGCATCCTACATATGGCTTCTAATCCGTTTCCTCCAGCACTACTGAAATCGTGCTGCAACTGTGCCTTTCATTCTTCTACTCAAACGTGGTGGGTGTTGCCTACGGAGTACGGGTGATGTACTTCTGACAGCTCAGCTTGAGATCTTTCTCTAGGAGCGGTCTCAAGAGCTAACCAGGTTGTGTGTGTGATTACAGAGTCAAAATTCCCTTGACTGGCCCCAAACCACTTCCCAAAAGGATGCTTCCCATTATTCACTGCAAACCTTGCATTTTAGAAGGACGAAACTTCTCATCATTTTCTAGAAACATCTTGTACTGCACTCCTAATGTGTTTTGTACAATGAGAAGCTCAGCTTAAATATCCCCCTTTTTTCTTGACAGTGACTTCAATCATCCCACTCATCAGGCCCTGCATTTTAACAGCCCTTTGTATCATTTTTACAGCAGTGGAGACACGTTGCCTTGTATAGTCTCCCTTTAGGTCATCCTTTGCCTCCTTTCTGGATCATACGCTGCTTGAGAGTGAGGAACGCTCAGAAGTCACCCTGATATGTGGTGCCGTGCCCAGTCCAGTCCCTTGCATACAGAAGTCTATCTGATATTATGTCATCATTTGATAGTAGGTATATTTGATATTAGGTATATTACTTAATGCTATCCTAACTGCTGTTTTAACGGTAATTTTTAATAAGATACCAGTAGTTCTGATGGCCAAAGTGATCAAGAAACTTCAACTACTCCCCAAAGCCACATTTTGGGGCGTTACCATCCATATGACTTTGTGGTCACTGCACGGCGGTGAGAAGTATCAGCAGAGAGCCACCGTGTCACCTCCCATCTGCCCCTGCTATCAGAAGGTAAAAGCAAATTAAATGTTTTCACAGTGCTTTTTATGTTCTTCACTGGGATAGGATTTCAGGTAACTGACAAATTATTCATTTGGATAACCTTTTAAAAACTTTAGAGAACACACTGATTGTCATTTTAATGGCATCTGATTGATTCTGGGTTAAGTTGGTAAGAAGAATGAAGAGGGCTGTTCTCTGGGGGCTTTGGGGCTCCTGGGGCCCCCTGTGAAGACTTACTATCAAGTTAGTTGGGAAGAGATCCATCCATTACTACTTGACATTAACTTCCTATGGCCCTAGTAATATCAATCACATGCTTTTGTCCTTGATTACAGAAACCAACTGGAATTTACCTGTAGAATTCTTCCTTCACATTTGTATATTTGACTGTCATAACAAAACAATTTCAAAACACCCAGAAAGTGGTTGCAGAGATTCTCTGTGATTTCATTGACAACTGAGGTTGAGAGGAAAGGCTATAAAGGGATGTAGCATGCAAGGAAAGTGTTTCTGATTCCAACAGAATTTATTTTTTAAATTTTTCTTAGAGAGAGTGAAAACAGGGGAAAGGGGCAAGGGAGAGAGAGAATCTTAGGCAGGTCCCATGTTCAGCACAGAGCCCAACACGGGGCTCAATCCCACGACCCTGGGATCATGACCTGAGCCAAAATCAAGAGTCAGACACTCAAGTGATTGAGCCATTGCAGTGCCTCTGATCCCAACAGAATGTCTCTGACACTCAGTAACATCCAGACAGAGCTGATGAGTTAGTATCATAGCATTTCAGGAGTAGCGTTTCACTCAGGGCCAGGAATTCCCCGTAAAAATTAAAGATATTTCACTCACAATTTTTTCTAGCTCCTCTTGACCCACACAAGTTTTCCATTTCTGAGGATGAAAACCGTACATGTGCCACCTGCTGTGTAAACACACAAGGCACTGCAACGAAATAAATTTCTGCCTTTCCTAGCCTACGTTCTCCTGTCACTGCACACTCCTTCTGAAGTACCTGGTGTAAACAGAGAATAGTCTAAGAATTAAAAACTGTTAGAAATAATTCAAAGATTTAAAATGAATTAAAACTAAGATAAAGGGGCGCCTGGGTGGCTCAGTCAGTTAAGCATCTGACTTTGGCTCAGGTCACGATTTCACAGTTCATGGGTTTGAGCCCCACGTCAGGCTCTGAGCTGATGGCTCAGAGCTTGGAGCCTGGAGCCTGCTTCGGATTCTGTGTCCCCCTCTCTCTGCCCTTCCCCTGCTCGTGCTCTGTGTCTCTCTCAAAAACAAATAAACATTAAAAAAAATTTAAAACACACACACACACACACACACACACACACACACACACACACACAAACTTAGGAATGGGAAGTCTTTTAGACTAGGTAACGGTGGAGGTCCACCCACTAAAAAATGGAAAGTGTGAACCACGCCACCTAAGATTTCTGAGTTTTCAAGGCCTCTTTTTTCTTTCTTTTATGATGCTGTTAAATACTGGGGGTTAAAATTCTTATGCAAAAAATCGATAACTATATGGTGGAGAAACCAGACATCATCTGAATCCAGTGATCAAAATTAGTACCACCAATAAGGACAAAAGAACACCGTGTGCCTCCAGATGTGATATACTGAGAACAGAACATCATGTATTTAGGTGAAGAGGGCAAAACACAGAACAGGAACCTACTCATGAGGAAAATGAAACCCACATTGAGAGGCAGTCTATAAAGCACCAAGCCAGTATTCTTTAAAAACGTCAACATATCATGAAAGGTAAAGAAAAGCTGAGTTAGTGTCTAGGTTAAAGGAGACTAAAGAGATGTGGCAACGAAGTCAAGACCTGATCCCGAACTGTGTCCTAGATCGGAAAACAGTGACTCCAAAGAACGCTGCTGGGACTCTTGACAAACTATAATCAACACTGTAGGTTAAAGTATTGTATCCATGTTGAACTCCCTGATTAAGGTTAACACCACTAATGATTATGTAAGATCCTCCTTCTTAGGAAACCCTCACTAACTATTAAGCAGGAATCTACTCTGAAATTGTTCAGGGGATAAATATCAGCCAGTCTGTCTGTATGTCTGTCTAGCCAACTCTCCAGAAAAAGCAAATTTAGCAAAGTGTTGAAGCTTGGCGAAGGCTCCGCTATGCTGGAGATGCACTAGTCTTACAACTTCTCTGTAAGTTTAAAAATCATTTTAAGAAGTTTACAATTTTTCTAGGACCTATAAATACTCACTGCTATAATAGAAAAATAAAACTGTGGAAACCAGTACTTTTTTGGTCAAAATGTTCTAAAATTATTTGGAATTTCTGGGATAAATATTTATTTTATGGTTCATAAGAGCATGGAGCAGAGTCAGAAAGAACCCACATCTTGGGCACTGTCACTTAAATGTTATGAAATCTTGTGCAAATCCGCTTTCCTTTGAGCCTCGGCGGGCTCATCTGCAAAGTAAAAAAGTCATACCTAAAAGTATTGTTGGAAGAATCACCTGAGACAAAGTGCATGAAAAGCATAGACTATGTTTCTTTTCCCTGCCTGTATAACTTCTCATTTTATAGACCATTTCTATACAGGTACGTTATTGGGTGTAGCAAACAGAAAGAATCAGGACATTCATCTTAGATTATAAGATATCAGAACATAGTTAGTACAGTATATTTTATCCATTTGAATGCTTATCTGCTCATATTTGATACTTTATTCCTTAATTGTGATATAAACATGGTTCCAAGAGGCAGGAGTTAGAAAAGCATGTTATGGTAAATTACCAAATATATAGTGTTGACCTACATATGCATTTAATATTAGCTCCAGTACTTAGAACTACACTTATAGGTCCCTTTGAAGGTTATAAATATGAAGTTGTTAATGAACCATATTATCACTGAAAAATAATAAGATAAAAAAATAAGATAGGTCATTATAAGATTCTTTATCTGTAGAAGTTACTCCAAAGAGTCTATCACTTCTAAAGTTGTTAATAAAAAGTGAATTCAAATTGAATATTACAATTTTAATAAATCAAGTTCATATAAAAGGCATAAAAGAATTATGTAGATCCGTGCAATTTTCTCTGAAACTTACATAAAACAAGGTATGTAATCACCATCGAAAAAACGTTAGACTAAAATATAATAAAGATGACTTTCCAAAGGATAGAGTTTATATTCTCTTTATTTAATAAAAATTCACTCTGTCCATCTCAACCGTAATACCTACCACCATTCCGCATCGGAGAGAAAAATTTACAACGACATATCTTCCTACTGTTTTGTCATAATTATAAATTCAGAAGAGAAACAAGATAAAAATAAATGCCAAAAGGAAAACAAAACATTAAACAATCATAAGAAACAAGATGAGGGTATTTTTTCTCAAAAACAAAAAAATTCTTTTTTTTTTTGTTTGAGACAGACAGAGAGAGAGTACACGCGCAGGGAAGAGGTGGGGAGAGAGAGAGAATCCCAAGCAGGCTCCACACTCAGTACAGAGCCCAACGCAGGGCTCGATCCCACAACCCTGGGATCATAACCTGAGCCAAAATCAAGAGTCGGATGCTCAACTGAGCTAAACCACCCAGGCGTCCCAGAAGTTGTTTTTTTGTTTGTTTGCTTAATGATTTTCTATAAGCTGACTACAAAAGCACAAAAAACTGTTACCATCGAACTCAAGGCTCTCAAATCATATCTGACTCTTCGTTGTCCTAAAGTTGACTTACTTTACAAAACCTGAAATACCAAGACAAACCATGGTTCCAAAACATACTCATCACTGATTTTTTTCTTACAACGGCTCGTCATTAACAGAAGGGACATATGAAAGGACTTTAGATATCAACAGAAACGTGTGTCTTTCTTGTCTTATCTTCACCATCTTGACCAAAACACAACATGGCTCCATCCTGGAGTTACGGTCTACACGTGTCTAGTACATGTCTCGTCCTGTGGGTCTCACCACACAAAACTGATATGCATGATGATGAAATTCAGCTCATCAACGTCAATCAGGACTAAAGGAAAAGTCAGGCAGTGCTCTGTGGCAGGCAAGAGGTCAGATTCAGAGGGCAGAAAGTTAAGGGGAGCAGCAAGGGTACACAGAGAGAAGGTTGCGGTTTTCCGAAAGAATGAATGAGTCAGGCTGAGAGGAATCGGGAGCATGATTATTCTTCAAAAGTCACTTATGGCAGAGAACACTGATAAAGATCTCACCAGTGATACCTCTCTCCCGAGGTGTTTGTTTCACTGGGTCCCTTGGACAGCTTCCTGGATGGCGAGTTCCTGCGTAAGTCCGCTGTATCATTCCATATCCATGTATCTTTTTTATACCCCCAAGAAGAGTTTCTTCTGAGAAACAGCACTTACTTTCTTTCATGAGATCTTGACACAACATTTTGCTTTTATTCACTCCAAATTAATCACATTTGGTAAATTCTCTAACACTTCAATTTCAAGATGGTAAACAACCAAAGGGCTTCCTAGTATTGGCAAGGCCACGGTATTAGTGGCGGTGGCAGATTTCCCTCCACACAACTGAGGCTAAACAATTCTTGTCATTTTCACATTCTTCAAAGCTCCAAACGTTATCACCGGTTTCCTTTACTCTTTTAGTGTAAAAGTGGGATAAGAGGAAAAGTACTCAGTTTTAAAAGGATTTAAAAAAGAATGATCCAATCAGAGCTCCAGTTTCTTCAAATGCTCCCAAATCCAGAGTTTTCCACAGTTCACAACGCACACACACACACACACACACACACACACACACACACACGGGCGATAAGCTTATCTTATGGCACTTAGAACAAAAACACAGAAGATGATAAAGAGGCTACATGGGAAAAGCCAGTCCTGTAACTGCCACGTAGACACAGTTTGGGAGGAGATAAAATCATGTTGGGGGGAGGGATGGGAAACAGACAAGGGTAGGGGTCTGGCGGGGTCTGGCATTTCTCCTTCTGAGTACAAGAGGCCTAGGCCTGGTCTAGGGAGCAATCTCATGACCATTAAGAAACAGAACACCAACAGCACCAACAGGAACAAAGGCAGAAACGAGATGTAATGCCCTAAATTCGCGGCATGTTCAAGGGTCCTTGGAAAATGTTCTGGCCTACCAATATTTGTCCGTGAGCCTGGAATCAATCAAAGGCCAACTAAGTGACCTTCTGTACAGCAAATGAATATTCTCCACTGGACACAGAATAACTATGCTGACATGTAGCTAAGTCTAATGCCTGCAGTTATTAGGTCCAAAAGAAAAATACTGATTGAAGGTCTCAGGAATAAGTCCCTGAGATTTCTTAAACTCACCTATTAGTCTCTAAACCTGCCTTGTACAGTTTCCTAACTGGGCTTCCTGGCACGGCACACAGAATGAGCTTTCAATAACAAACATGTGATAACTGCTATTCAGGGGCTCCCTAGTGCCCACAGGACAGTCCGAGGCCACCAAACACGGCTGACAAGGCCTTGTTTGTCCAGGGCTTGCCTGTGGCTCCTGGCTCATTCATGGAGCTCATACACTTGCAGACCCCACCAAACCCAACCAAAGACTGCAACGTGCCTTACTGTCCTAAATATCATGCATTTTGAGCACATTAGGCTCATTAAATGTCCCAAGTTTTCTGTATTCCCAGGTCTCTCCACGTGCTGATCCCTCCAGGGAGCCTGACGCAGAGGAAATGAACATGGTGCATGCTGGGATCTCCAGCAGCCGGGTGTTGTGGGCGCATGAAGAATACTGGAAGGAAGTGCATGACCTCAAGGTAGAGAGAGAAAGGCAGGACCTTCTCTCTCCGTGTGAGCTTGGGCAAGTTAACTCATCACTCTGAGCTTCAGTTTCCTCATGTGTAAAATGACCGTAATAACTTGTGAGAATGAAATTAGATAATACACGCGAAGGGCTCAGAACAATGTCAGACATACACTGATGGCTAAATGGATGTTAATTCTTACTGTTATTTTGTTAGGACATTATTATGATTAGGCCTATAGATTACTGTGCCGGGTGGGTAGCATCAGGGTAAGTTTTCACAGACCTAGGAGCAAACAGCTGTCATCTAGCCGCACAGCACACTCTGGGTAGCTTAAAGGCTGAAAGCAATCAATTTCCCTGTCTCAAAGAGCTAGACGATGTCCTCAGTTCAAACAACCCCATTGTTGGCATATTCATTCCCCATTGTGACAGTAACAAGTTATCAAACTTAGTGGCTTAACGCAACACAAATTTATGATCTTACAGTTCTGGAAGTGACACATCTCAGGGGTCTTATGGGCTAAAACCAAGATGTTAGCAGAGCTGTGTTCCTTCTGGAAGATCTAAGGGAGGATCTGTTCCTTGTCTTCTTCAGCTTCTAGAGACCGCCTGCGTTCCTAACTCATGGTCCCCTTCTTGATCTTCAAAGCACATTGCTCTGATCCTCTGCGCGTGTCCTCCGCTCTCCTCCCTCTAACTTTAACCCTCACGCCTCCCTCTCACAAGAACCCTTGTGAAGACAGAGCCCACCCACACCACCTGCAATAATGTGCCAGTTCAAGCGCATTAACTTAATCACATGCGCGAGGGCCTTTCTACTACATACAGTAACACATCCACGGGTTTGGGGATCAGGATGTGGGTATCTTCGGGGGCCTATTATTCTCTCTAGCATAGCTGGTCCCACTGCTGCCATTTGGAGCCCCCATAAATAACTAATTTAATTATTGTGTTTTAGTAGTCCTCGTCAGTCAATTAACTGAGCATACAGACAGAAAGTTTTCAGATTCATAACAAAGTAAAAGATGGAAGGATTGGGAAATGCAGATTACATACCAATGATCTACAAAAAGAAAGCACCTAGATTTTTAAAATATAGTTTTAAAATATAGTTTTAAAATATAGTTTAAAATATAGTTTATGGTTTTATAACCGTATGAGAGAGAATCAAAGATTACGAAGAACTTCAAGGGGTCTTAGAGATCATTTAGTTCAATTTTCTATTTGTGAAATGAATGCCATCTGTATAAAAGCTCACACAAGGTAGAAGGTTTCCCAGCTTCCTCTCTGGGTATAGATCACCTATATAGTAACCTGCTGTTACTACAGTCTTCATGATGCACCGTTAAGTGATCTGAAATCCATAGAACAAAACTAGGGTTAGGCTAAAAACTCTATCCAAAATGGAAGTCAAAAGAGAAATGATATCCAGAAAAGTAGAATTTAAAAGATTAACTGTATGTGGTGGGATCAAATACAATTAATTGCAGAAGAATCTGAAGAGTCCTTGTAAAAGCAAAAAAAATAATAAAAGAAGTAAAAAGGAAAAGGGCCTTGAGAAAAGGAGAGTCTCCCCATGTGTGTTTAGGAATCAGTTTAGAATAAAGAGTACTAGACAATCTAGAGTACAAAGACTCCTAAAAATATTTTTACCTTTCCCCCAAAGAAAAAAGCTTAATTTGAAAACAGGAGACTGTGGGGGCACCTGGGTGGCTCAGTCGGTTAAGCGTCCAACTTTGGCTCAGGTCATGATCTCGTAGTTTGTTAGAGTCCCGTGTCGGGCTGTGTGCTGACAGCTCAGAGACTGAAGCCTGCTTCAGATTCTGTGTCTCCCTCTCTTTGTCCCTTCCCCGCTCATGCACTCTCTCCCTCTCACTTTCCCTCTTTCTCAAAAATAAATTAACATTAAAAAAAAAAGAAAGAAAATACGAGACTCTGTAAGTAATGTAATCGTTATGAAGTAAGGTCTAAGTGCCAGGAAGTAAAAGTGTCTTTCCATGAAGACAACTTGATGCACTCCAACAAAAAATTGTAGAAATATTTAGAAAAAGTGACAAAGCTATATTCTATATTTCTGTTTTGCTTTTTAAAATAAAGTATGTTCTGGGGGGACCTGGGTGGCTCAGTCGGTTAAGCAGCCACCTTCGGCTCAGGTCATGATCTCACGGTTCATGCGTTCCAGCCCCACGTCGGGTTCTGTGCTGACAGCTCAGAGCCTGGAGCCCACTTGAGATTCTGTGTCTCCCTCTTTCTCTGACTCTCCCCCACTTGCACTCTGTGTTTCTCTTTCTCAAAAATAAACATTTAAAAATTAAAAAAAATAATAAAAGTATGTTCTGGACTCTTATGCACCTAGAATTTGGGAGAGCCATTAATGTCACTGAATAAGCTCTGTATGTGATTGAAGAACAATTCCTCATCCAACATTTGTTCCAAGTGGCCACCCTGCCTTGGTTTGAATACCTCCAGCAAAAATTCAGTCCCTGACAGGGAAACCTATTATGAACAGTTTCAGCAAAGCTGTCTCTGTCTGTCCCAAGGTGGCCTTCTATGTCTCTCAGGCACACGTACCCACACTCCTCAGGGCTGAGTCAAGAAGAGTACCATGGCCTCGTTATCCTCAGGGTAAATATTCTAGAAACTGCAGCTAAGGGAGTTATGATTCTTTTATGCTGACATGTATCTAAAGACATGATCTTACTCTCTGGTTCCAAGAAGTGAGACAGGCAAGCAGGTGGATTTAATGTCAGAATTTAATACTTCAAACCAATATGGACATTCCAACAGCCACTCTTGTCACCTCAAGATTGTTCTTCAAGTCACAGGCCTCTTAAAGATTTCATCCCAACGTCATTATTTTTTATCAAAATTTTCTTAAAAAGAAAAAAGTCTGGAATTGACAGATAAGGATCCAAAGACTTTTAAAACTTAAGTGACCTTTTCTAGGCAGACTAAGAATCTCAGTGACAATTTGAAAACACTATTAGAGTTACTTAAGATTAATGAAGACTAATGAAGGAAGACTCAATCGAAAAGAAAATAAAAACATGCAAATTTGACCTTTCGTCTAAAAGTCTAAGGTCGCTCTCATTTAGCTTAGGTGATCTTACTATTAAATCTCTTATACATTAATCATCTTGCAAAAGCTAAGAGAAAGATAAATTTTACTTTATCTTGTTCATGAAAATACACTGCCTAATTTATTTCCATTATAAATTTAAGTGAGTTATACTCTTTTTTCAGCAGGCAATAAAAGACTGGAGAACTGCCCCCCCACCAACCTATGCAAATACAAAACTCAATCGGGCTTTATCCACTTGGTGATTTAAATGATTAAGAAATACATATAATTTAGTTCAGTATTAAGAGCTCTACTATAAAACATTAAAAACTGGCATATATTTATATTAATACTAGTATTCATTTAAAGGAGTATTCACATAAAAGTAGGTGATATGATGTATCCATGTAGAAAGGTACCACTCTGATGTTGGGATGCTGAGATTGGGGGAGGCTGTGCACGTGTGGGCAGGGAGTATATGGGAACTCTATGTCCTTCCCTCGCAACTGTGCTGTGAACCTGAAATGCTCTACCATGTAAAGAAAAAAAAAGGTTCTGCTAAACCAGGACCAGGTTATTAAAATCTAAAAACGTAAGGAAGATGTTAAGGGGCTATGTTTAAAAGGTAAAAGACAGCGGAAAAGAAAAAGCACCTGAAAGCTGATTTTATGTAATGAGTTTTGCTTCTGGCTGAGGCAAACTAGCTTCTACCAGACCAGCAATCTTGCCAAGAACAATTAGAAAAAGTGAGTAAAATGTATAATATGTCCTGTTTCAACATCAAAAACTATCAAGGTAGTGAGAACCTGAGGGACCAAGATCCCCAAGAGGAGAGAAGCCCATAAGCTCCATACTTGGAGCCACTTTCCGCAGATCAATTAAATTTCTCAGATCAATCAAAATAACCAAGCTTTACCACAGAGCCTGGCAGATGCAAGTTAATTCTACCCAGAAGACGATACTTCACTGACTAGCATCTCTAGGTTCATTTTGTTTGGGTTTTTTTTTTACACAAATGATGGTCACCATTTAATAAAAATGATCAGGCACATGGAAAAAACAAAAGACAAATGATCAAAATCAAGAAGAAAAAAAAGACAACAGAAAGAACCAACATTAGAACCAGATATTGGAGAATTCAGAATGAGCTTTAAGATAACGGAGTTAAAAAATGTTAAAAAAATACAAAGGAAAATAAGACAAATTTCACTAAAATCCATGAAGAAAAAAATCAAATTGTTCTTTTTGTTTTGAGAGAGAGCATGCGTGCACGTGTGTGCATGTGTACAAGCTGGGGAGGGGCAGAGAGAGAGAATCCCAAGCAGGCTCTGCACTGCCAGTACAGAGCCTGATGTGGGGCTCAAACCCACGAACTGTGAGATCATGACCTGAGCCGAAATCAAGAGTCAGACACTTAATGGACTAAGTCACTCAGGCGTCCCTCAAATTATTCCTTAGAAGAAAAAACAAATTAACTAAAATTAGAAATTCCATAGATGGGTTTGAGAGCTGACTAAAAACAGATGAAGAGAGGCTTAGTGAACTAGAACAGCACTTCACGCACGCTAACGCGCACATGAATCATTTGGAGGTGCGGACTAGGATTGCCGAGGTCTGGGGTGGCGTCTGGGACTCTGCCTTTCTCCAGGCACCACACCGTGACAATGGCCCAGCGACTGCTGCAAATATCAAGAAACTAAAAAAAAAAAACAGGTGAGGAGAAAAAAATCTAGAAATACAAAGAGAACGAAGAAAGAAAAATATTAAAAAGGATAGCTTAGACAATGGGGAAAGTGATGAAAATGGCTAACGTATATAAATGAAATCTCCAAAGACAGGATGAGAGAATGGAGTCCAAGAAATACCTGAAGAGAGAATGGATGACATTTTCCAAAGCCGATCAAAGAGATCAGAGTGAGTGAGATCACAGTGAGATTTAGAGTGTGCACCCTGGCAGGGGAGGGGAGTGAAAGAGTTTGTGGGGCCATCTTGGAATTCTACTTACCACATTAGGCAATTCTATCAAACATCTAAGGAAGAAATAGTATAAGTTCTATACAAACTCTTCCAGAAAAATGTAGATAAAGAAATACTTTCCGACTCATTATATGAGGCCAACATCACTCTCATACCAAAGTGAAGAAGATACCACTGAAAACTACAGGTCAAAATCCTCCATGAACAAATATGCAAAAATTCTTCACAAAATTTTAGCAAATTAACTACAATTATGTGTCAAAAGTAATACATTATGACCAAATGAAGTTTCTCCCAGGAATGCAAGGTTGCTTTACACATTTGAAAGCATTCAGTATAGTTCGCAATATTAGCAGACTTAAAACAAACTATGTAATTATTTCCATAGATGAAGATACAGTGATTAAGTTCAATTTCATTCCTGATTCAAACAAGTGCGAGCGTGCACTTGTGTGTTCACACACACAGACTCTGGGTACATTGGGAGTAGAAAGGAACTTCTGTAATCCCCAAATTATAGTCAACTTTTATACCTAATGGAGAAATTCGGAAGACTTTTCCTTTGAGTTTGGGAAGAAGAGAAAATGGCCAGTTCTACACAACAGCAGACTATTAAGTCCCAGCCAGTGCAATAAGACGAGAAGTAAAAGTTATGAGGATTGGAAAGGAAGAAACAAAACTGCAATGATCAGCCGATGACAGAATTATATACATAGAAAACTCTGAAGAGAAAACTACAGAAAAATTATTAGGATTACTAAGTCAAGTTAGCAAAGTTGACCGGTGAAAGATAAGTATGTTATATATATATATATTTATTTATTTTTTATTTTTTTTTTAACATTTATTTATTTTTGAGACAGAGAGAGACGGAGCATGAACGGGGGAGGGGCAGAGAGAGGGAGACACAGAATCCCAAACAGGCTCCAGTATCTGAGCTATCAGCATAGAGCCTGACGAGGGGCTTGAACTCACAGACCGCGAGATCATGACCTGAGCCGAAGTCGGCCACTTAACCGACTGAGCCACCCAGGCGCCCCAAGATAAGTATGTTAAAATCAACTATATTTTTCGATAGCAGTAACAATTAAAAAAATGAAAAACAGTCACTTTAATAGTATCAAGGGGAGGCCTCAGTCGGTTAAGTGTCCAACTTCAGCTGAGGTCATGATCACGTGGTTCGTGGGTTCAGGCCCTGCATAGGGCTGGGTGCTGACAGCTCACAGCCTGGAGCCTGCTTCAGAGTCTGTTTCTCGGTCTCTCTCTGCCCCTCCCCACACCTCGTGCGCTGTCTCTCTCTCTCAAAAATAAACAAACATTAAAAAAAATTTTTTTTTGAAGTTTATGTAGATGAGTCAAACAAAAGTCACAGACAAGAATGCTCACACCTGTTCTCAGTTGCGATACTAACAGTGGAATGTTGAAAATACCCAATTCTCTTGTCACGTTAGGGTGGCTACGCGAGCACACAGTGGAACACTGTACAGAAATGAAAATAGACGAGCAAGAGCTACCTGCAAAAACAGACTAGTCTCAGCAACATAATCTTGTTTAAAAAAAAATGAAAATTGGGGGCTTGAGGGAGGTGCGCATGGCAGAGTGGGCACCCGGGGACAGTTCATGCCTCACTGTTTTAGGACAGATCAGAGAGACTGTAACAATTCCTGAAATAAATACCAACAATCTCAACAAGCAACAGGTTCAACTTCTGACAGAGATGTAGAGATTTTTCAGATGTGAAATTTGAGACAGCTGTATTAGCCTCCCAAACTGTATAATAATAAACAATGAAGAAAAAGATGAAAAATTATTTAATGAAGCTAAATGTGTTATAATTTACTAGAAAATCCATTTTTAAAATGATTTTTTTTATATAATCTTCTCTTTGTAAATTTTTTTTTAATGTTTATTTTTGAGAGAGACAGAGCACGAACAGGGGAGGGGTAGAGAAAGAGAGAGAGGGAGAGACACAGAATCTGAGCTGTGAGCACAGAGCCTGATGTGGGACTCGAACCCTCCAATTGTGAGATCATGACCTAAGCTGAAGTCGGACGCTTAACCAACTGAGCCACCCAGCCGCCTAGGTTTTTATGTAATCTTGACACCCAAAGTGGGGCTTGAACTCACTGCCATGAGATCAAGAGTCACAAGCTCTACCGACTGAGCTAGCTGGGCACCCTGAAGAATCCACTTCTTGTTAATGCTGAACAGTTAACTTAAAACTTCAGGCAAGACTGTGTGGCAAGTATTGATTTTACTGAAAAACAGAAACAATCAAAAGAATTCCCCGCATTAAAAAAAAAAAAAAAAAAAAAAAAGCCAAACATTCAAATACTGATGAATTCTTCCCTTTACATCAAGTACAGAACAGGTCAAACCTAATGTATGGTGTTGAAACGAGAGATAGTGGTTTCTGGCGGGGAAAGGGAGAGGGTGGCGGGGAGGGCGTGACCGGAACCTCTGAGGTGCTGGCAATTTTCTGCTTCTGGATCTGCCCAGGGTGCACGGAAGTATCCACTTCAGAGAAATGTACAGCTGTACACACGTCTTCAGGCATGTTACGGCTCAGAAAACTTCTTTCTTATTAATTAAAGAGGTAAAGTTTGAAAAAAGAATGGATTAAACTATAAGGACAAGAGATGAGGGGATGGAGGGAGTAGAGAACTACAAAAAAATAAAAGGGAATATTTAGGGTGCTGACAGAAGTGTCCTACACCTGGACTGCGGTAGTAGTTAAATGAATGTATGCATGTGTCAGAATTCAAAGAACTGTAGACCAAAAAAGGTGAATTTTGTCTTATGCAAGAAAGTCTATTATAACTTAGATATAAAAATAATGGATTAATTCAACTTACTTTTACAGTTGTGAAAAGTCGATGGTGGTGAGAAATGTGCTTTCCTCTTTGATTAAGTTAGAAATAAAATTATATGGTCTATCTGGAAAATGTTTTCCTACCTTTGTATACACAGAAATTTGTGAAACAAAAAGGTAGAAAATTTTGAGAAAACAAGGAATGATAGTCACTTCAGTTTTACTGGGGAAAATAGACTTTAAAATATATTAAAAATATATGTCTGTATATACAAATAAAAATATGTTTTTTCAACCAAATGTTCAAATAAGAACTCTGTATGTTTTATGTCTGATATTCACATATGGCATAACGGAAAAAATAACAAGTTCTGGGTTATTCCTTTTAGTATTTCATGTAAGTTTTGAGGAAAATTAATGGGAGGGCACAATTTTGTATTAGTTATTTCAAACAAAACAGAAAATTTTCAGTTAAAAACATATGACTTCCTCTTAAAGCTTATTAACATTTTCCCATTTCAGCCAATAAATCTAGAAACTAACTTACTTTGAGAACATTAATTTCTGAGGCATTCTGGAAAACAGTTTGCCATTACTGGGTCTCAAACTTTAAAAAAAAAAATTTTTTTTAATGTTTTCTTATTTTTGAGAGAGAGAGAGACAGAGAGACAGAGAGAGTGAGCGAGCAGGGGAGAGGCAAATAGAGAGGGAGACAACAGAATCTGAAGCAGGCTCCAGGCTCTGAGCTGTCAGCACAGAACCCTACAGGGGGCTCGAACCCACAAACTGCAAGATCATGACCTGAGCCGAAGTCAGATGCTTAACCAACAGAGCCACCCAGACACCGCCCCTCCCTTCCCCACCTCCCTGTATTTTTTAACTTCAAGGTTATACCATGAGCCACTTGTGTTAAGATAGACAACGGGGCTGCATTTTTACAGCCGCTGGCTAAATCTAGCACCTTCCTTGCCAGAGAAGTCTCTTACCACTTGTGCTGGAATTTGTGCCATTTTTGCAGCAGGAGTCCCTGGTCTTGGGTAGAACTGGTTAATAAAGAGGCTTGGGAATTTGTACTCTTCAACGAGTTTCACTGTTTCTTGAAAATCTTGGTCTGTTTCTCCAGGAAAACCACAGATAATATCTGTGGCAAGAGTTATTCCAGGAACTCTAGAAAATAACAAGACAAAAATGGAAAAAAAACTCAATGCCATCCATTATTATTCTATTTCTCTGACAGTTTCTTTTCTAAATTTTTATTTTTTAAGTAGGGCCCGAACTAACACGGGGCCCGAACTAACAACCCTGAGATCAAGACCTGAGCTAAGATCAAGGGTTCGACACTTACCTGACTGTGCCACCCAGGCGACCCTCTCCGATCTTTTAAATGCCTATGTTTTGAAACTAAATTTTATTTTTAGGAAAGGGACATTTAAGCAAATAGTTTTAGAGAGTCCTAAATATTAAAAATTTATGGACAACAGGGGACCCTGTCCTCCTCAAGAGCCATTCGTTTTTAATTCTTCTGCATGTTTCTTTGTTCTTTTTTCTGTATTTTAAAATAGATGCTGATTCTGCTATTTCTAGATTTTTGATTTTCAGGCAATACTTATTAGCTTCTCCACTGAGGCAGCCCTTTAATCTACTCTATCCCATCCCTCTCAGTAATATCACTGCACAGTTTTTAGTTAAATTAGTCGTATTTCCAGGAGCCTAACTGCAAAGGTACTGCTCACAGACAACTGGTATACACTACCATCATGTTTTCTTTTGCCACCTTGAATTTTTCCCAGAGTTAAAAACTTAAAAAAAAAATTTTTTTTTTTTGCTTCCTATTCTAGGTACCTGTGTTCATGTTTTCCACAAGCTCAGATCGATCAAAAACCAATATTATTTTCTAAACACTCAAGGTACTGTATAGAATTCACTTATTCAATTTTTCCCCCCTGGAAATGCCACTCCTACTTTCTCTGGTATGTGTTGTTTTCATAATGAAACAGTTGTCGTCCTTGAAAGTTACTCTTTGGTTTTCTTCCCCACCCCCCACCCCCTGCCTCCTTTTACCTGATCCTATATTCATAATTCTTGATTAATTCTGCTGGAGCATTCTTTCAGAAGCTTCATCAAAAAGAATGCCAGAGAAATTCTGTTATTGTCTTAGCATAATCTGAACACATCTTAATCTACACATTGACTGATAGTGTGGCTGTTCACAGCCCTCCAAAATGAAAAATATTAGCCACCAGAATTTTCTACTGTTTCTTTTTTTAACCTGGAAAGGTTGCTGATGAGATGTCCTGATTCACTCTGATGTAAACCTCTTTAACTTCTTTATATATGCCCTACTCTCTTTTTGAAAACTTTTAGGATATTCATTTTTCTCAATGTTTTTAAATTTCATGATAATAGACCTTTGATTAGGCATGAAAACTTTGTAAAGGGCACAATCGGGACACTCATGGTCTTTAGGTCTAGCAAATTTTCTTATATTATCACTTAATCATTTGTTTTAGAGATGCAACATCTTTTCTCTTCTTCCTAAAGGTATCAGTTAAAGGTTTTCGTAAGTTTTCCTCTGATCACTGCAATGCTCTCCATTTCCTCCAAGTTCTTGTATACTGCTCCCTCTCATTCATGGCTGAGACTCGCCATCAAGAAAGAGTGACTCTGCCCTTTCATATTAAGAATAAATTATCAAAAGCTTCTCATCAGAGATTGACTGGATAACAAACTGCCTCTGTTTTTCATGAGCCCAAATGTTAACATCTTGAATGTCCTTTCTCTGTGGTGGAGTCTATCCCAGAGTGTGCTACAATATTCTACTGTGTGTTAACAGTGTAACAATACCAAAATATCATGGACAGTATTCAAAGCTCCAATATTACTCTCAATCCATACAAAACGGGAAAGACAGCCTCAAACATTACAAACCAAAAGACACCTAACTATATCAATTTCTCTATTCCCTACATGTAGTTCTATATGAATGAATAAAACAGTTTATCCCATTTAAATATATTAGATATTTGGGGGCATAAGACAGAACAATGGATATAACCATGAGGAAAGGGAAATACAAATGGCGTCATAAAAACATTGGCTTTCCATATCTTGTTTGGATAATACTTTAATTCGGAAGTAGAATACTTTATATTCTTGTTTGGATAATATATATCTTGTATATATATATATACATATATATATACATACATATATATATATAGTATATATCTTGTTTGGATAATACTTTAACGCGGAAGAAGAATAGCATTGATTTTTAAAAATATTTCTTTCTTGAGTTCTACTTGGTCTCATCCAGCTATTAATCTGGCTGACCCTGAACTAGTGAGGTAAGTTCCAAAGGCTAGAACTTTTCTCTGTGTTGGTAAACAGAAAAAGAGATAATATGCACAGAGAAAAATGAAACAGAGCATATTTGAAAAACAATTTTTTTGATTTTTATTGTGATATAAAAACATTCTTCTTCAGAGGTGATTATCAAAATTACATTTGAAAATCATAAAAAACATGTTTTGACAGTAAGCTGTAGATAAAAAGACCATTTTCTAGACTTACTAAAAGCATGTTGAATAGAAAAAGTATGTCAACAAGTTTAATTAGCAAATGTTTATACTTGACTTATAACTACTGAACAAAAGAAATCCACAACTAAAACTGTAAGTAATAGATCACAGCAGAAATGACAGAGAAGAGTCTATCTCCCTTAGGAAATAAATTTAAAAAAAAATCTTAGAAACTGCCTGTGAAATACTGTAGAAACCAAGACAATTGGCTATTGTCGTAGGCTGTGAATTGGAATGAATTTGGCACTCGATTATGGGGTATTCCCAAAGGAAAGTACCTTACTGATTCCCCCTCCCCCAATCCTCCTTGACCCAGGATAGCTGAGCTCAGTATTATGCAACACCTGCTTACTTTGGCATTAAGGCCCACAGTGAAGGAGAAAAGAGAACCTTTCCAGGAGTCCTCTTAAATGTTAAAAAAGGGGATGTCCAATGTGTGAATATATTTGAAAATCTACACAGAAAGTTGACTGATAACAAAGGAGAGGACAGGCCAACTATGAATTTGTAAAAGACCTATGTTAGTCAGTATATAAAAGTAAAAACAGTTTATTTGGTTTCTAAGGATGTAAGAATATAAACTGATTGCCTATAAAATGTTTCCAAAGTAAAGACTACACTTTAATGTTAGATGAGGCTCATCTATAAGTTAATTGTATACATGCAAATAATGCTTCTTAAAAATAATTTGGCTCTTTAGGTGAACCAACTTAAAAAAAAAAACCCTCATATTTATACTGTTAATTTGCCTAGTAAATAATTCTCTTCAGTTCATAAGAAAATCAAGGAAGTCTGAAGTGAACTAATTTCTAAATTAATTAAGTGGCTATGAGGCAATTTAAGGTGTGTAAAATAGAACATTAATCCAAATATTTAATATGCTAATTACCAGCGAATGCTGTTTTTGAAAAGCAATGAATTTTCAAAATACTAAAATTTTTAAAAATGATCATTTCCACATATGTATTGAAAGCTGTAAGCCTAATGAATATAATTACTAGGTATTCTATGTTTTTAAAATTTAAAAGACCTTCTATATTTATGTTTTCATAGCAGTATGAGAAAATAATTCTGAAAGAAAGATGAAAATGTTCTCTCAGCTTAATTAACAGGTACATTTTGACTCGCTATTTTTTTCTGATGTATACAAGCTTTTTACCGGCAAAATGGGTTCATTAAATAGCTTGGGAATAGAATTAATGAGAAAGATTCTAATTACACATCGGCAGTGGCAGAAGTGGTTCTATGATCAGTTCCACAAATCTATCAATCAGGAGGGTATCAGGGGAGCATGACCTCTTCGCTGGCCAGAGGCTAGGATTTAAGAGAGTCCCAAATATTTTAAGACTTAATTATTTATCCTGAGTAAAAATAAACACAGACTTAGACACCCCATACTGTATTTGAAATACCACTTAAAATGTTGTACTTTAATCATCTCAAGACTTTCACTTGCAATTTGGTGTTCTACTGGCAAAAAATGGAAAAAGGATGAGCTTCAAATTTCATATGTGGAAAAATTAAGACTAATGCACACATTCTATTTATTTCAAAAGAAAGAAATAAAAATAACCAAAAAAAGAACCAGATCTATTGAAATTATTATGCATAAAAAAACATGTAACTAAAAGAAATATTTTTTAAACTGATTTATTTATTTTGACAGAGTGAGTGTGAGTGGGGGAGGCAAGCCCCACGCTATCAGCACAGAGCCTGAAGTGGGGCTTGACCTCACGAATCATTAGATCATGACCTGAGCCCAAATCAAGAGTCAGACACTTAACCGACTGAGCAACCCAGGCACCCCAAGAAACAGTTTTTAGTTCTGAATAAAAGTAAAAACACATCTAAATATATGGGATGCAGCTTCAAGAAGTACTTAGAAATTCATGACTTGAAATGTCTGTGTTACAAAGAGGTAAACACAATAGTCTAAGCTTCCACCTCAAGAAGCTAAAAAAGAGGAGCAAATCAAACCCAAAGTAGGATTAAAAAGTAAATTATTAAATAACGGTTTTAAAAAAACAATGAAATAGAAAATAGAGAAAAAAATCAATAAAAGTTAAGGTATATATTTGAAACAAAACAGTAAAATTACTGAACTATTAGCAAGACTGACAGGAAAAAAGAAAACAATGACAGCTTCAGGTATGAAGGAGGAGAAAGCACCACAGATGCTACCAACATTAAAAAGAAAAAGACACTAAAGGTATATTATGAACAATTTTGTGCAGAGACATTAAAAACTTAAGCTGAAATGAGCAAATTCTTAAAAAAAAAGACATAAATCATTAAAACTGACTCAAGAAGAAACAGAAAACCAAAATAGCCTTTTATGTATTAGAAAAATTGTATTTGAAATTAAAAATCTTGCCACCAAGAGAAAACAATATGAAACAACCCAGGCCTAGAAGGCTTCACAGGTGAATCATATCAAACATTTCAGAATAAAACCAACTCTATAGAAACTACTTTAAAGATAGATGAAAAAGGAACTCATTTTATAAGTCCAGCAGCAGCCGATATAAAAACCAGAGAAAGAGATTAGAAATAAATTCTAGACCAATATATTTTATGAAAACAGAGACACTTAACAAAATATTAGCAAAATGGGCACAGAAACATATAAAAAGGATTGTTTGTCATGATCAAGTTGTTTTTATTTTTTTTTAAGTTTATTTATTTTGAGAGAGGGCAGAGAGAGTCAGTGAGAGAGGAGTAGAGAGAGAGAAAGAGAATCCCAACCAGGGATTCAAAGTGGGGCTTGAACCCAAGAACTGTGAGATCACAGCCTCAACCACAACCAAGAGTTGGGTGCTCAACCGAGCCCCCCAGTCGCCCCAATCATGATCAAGTTTTAATTCCAAGAATGCAAATTTGACATACAAATTTTGATTAATGCAGTAAGCCTATTAAAAGAATAAAGGGTAAAACCCACATGGTGATCTCAGTAAATGCAGAAAACTAAGTTGACAGATCCAACACCCATTCATGATAAAAACTCTCTCAACCTGAGAAAAACATGAGAAAAACTATCTCAACCTGATAAAAAATTATCATTAAAAAAATTTTTTTTGATGTTTATTTATTTTGATAGAGAGAGAGGAAGACACAGAATCCGAAGCAGGCTCCAGGGTCTGAGCTGTCAGCACAGAGTCTGATGCAGGACTCGAACACATGAACCATGAGATCATGACCTGAGCCAAAATCGGCCGCTCAACCAACTGAGCGACCCAGGGGCCTCTACAGATATTACCAATTTTAATTTTTTAAAAAATTTTAATGTTTATTCTATTTTTGAAAGAGACAGAGCATGAGAGGGGGAGGGGCAGAGAGAGAGGGAGACACAGAATCCCAAGCGGCTCCAGGCTCTGAGCTGTCAGCACAGAGCCCGATACAGGGCTTGAACCCATAAACCACAAGATCATGACCTGAGTAGAAGTCAGCTGCTTAACCGACTGAGCTACTCAGGTGCCCCTCATTTTTAGTGGTAAAAGACTGAATGCATTTCCGCTCAGATTAGTAAAAAGGCAAGGATTTCTGTTCTCACTTCTATAATTCAATATATTATGGAGGTTGTAGTCAGTGCAAGAAAGGTAAGAAAAAGAAAAGCATATAGGTTGAAAAAGAAAAAGTAAACTTTTTTTTGCAGATGACATGACCTTGTATGTGGCAACTCGAAGGAATCTAATGAACCTACTAGAATAGGCCAGTTTAGCAGAGCTAAAGATGAATATATAAAAATCACCTATACACTTTACATCAGTAATGAACAGTCAGAAAATGAAATCAAGGTCAGGGCACCTGGGTGGCTCAGTCGATTAAGTGTCTGACTCTTGATTTGGGCTTAGGTAACGAGATCATAGTTCGTGAGATCGAGCCCCATGTCCAGCTCTACACTGACAGTGTGGGGCCTGCTTGGGATTTTCTCTCTCTCCCTCTGTGCCTCTCTCTCACTTGCGCTCTCTCTCTCTCTCTCTCTCTCTCTCAAAAATAAATAAATAAATAAACATAAAAAGAAAAAAAAAGAAACCAAGGACACAATTCCATTCACAATAGCATAAATAATACTTAAGAATAAATTTGGGAAGTCTAAGACCTACACTCTAGAAACAGAATTTAAAGAGATTTTCTTAAAATTTACTGAAATTAAAGAATATCTAAATAAATAGAAAATATATAATTTTCATGGATTGGAATATTTTACGGTTAAGATTGCATGTCTCTTCAAACTGATACACATATTCAATGCAACTGCTACCAAAATGTCAGCACATTTTTCTGAAGAAATTGAAAAGCTGATTCTAAAATTTATATGGAAATGCAAAGGACTTAGAGTAGCCAGAGAAAAAAAGGACAAAGTTGGTGGAATGGATGAACCTGACTTAAAGACTTACTATGAACCTACAGTAATCACAGCAGTGTGGTATTAGTATAAAGACACAGCAATGGAACACGGACAGCCCCAAAATACACCCATACATTTATACATTTATGGTTAATTACTTTTCAACAAATATACTTTTATGGTTAATTAATTTTCAACAAAACCGCCAAAGCAATTCAATGAGGTCAAGAGACAATGTTTTCAATAAACGATGCTAGAGCAAATGGATACCATACGCAAAGTAAACAAACAAACAAAAAGAACTTATTGGACCCTTACCTTATGGTATGCACAGAAAGGCCTTTAATACTAAATCTAAATGTAAGAACTGGAATTACTAAATTTCCCGAAGAAAATATGGGAAGAAATCTTTGTGTCCTCGATATAGTTCAGCGAAGACTTCTTAGCTAGAATGCTAACACCAAAAGCACAATAAAAGAAAAAAAAAATGGGTAAACTGGACTTACTGGAAAAACGCCATAAAGAAAACAAAAAGACAAGCCATAGACAGGAAGAAATTATTTGCAAATCATGTATGTGATGAAAATATTTGTATTCAAAATATATGAAGAACTCATATGAGTCACTAATAAAAAGACAAACAACATAACTGTACAATGGGCAAAGGATTTTAACCAACACTTCACTGAAGAAAACAGATGAATAGCTAATAAGTGCATAAAAAGCTGCCTCAACATCATTAGTCTGCAGAGTAACGCAAGTTAAAACCGTGTTAAGATCGCACACACACTCACCAGGATAAGGCTGTATTAAACAAAAAAACACTAAAAAAATAACAGACATTGATGTACATCTAGAGAAACAGAAACACTTATCCGTTGTAGGTGGGAATTCAAAACTTTGCAGTCACTTTGGAAAACAGTGTGGCAGTTTCCTAAAAAGTGAAACACTTACTGCGACTAAGAAAGTTTCTATCCTAGCAATCTACCCAAGAGACATTAAAACGTGTGTCCACACAAAGACTTTTATGTGGATTTTTACAGTGACATTCCTCATTATAGCCCCAAACTGGAAATAGTCCAAATGTCTGTCAACTGGTAAATGGATAAACAAAATGAACAATGAAAATTTACCTACAAAGAAAAGAGAACCAATTACTGATACGTGCACCACACAGATGGACCTTGAAAAACATTCTGAAGTAAAAGAAGGAAGACACAAAAGATTACTTATTGTTTAATTCCATTTATATGAAATTTCTATAAGATGCAAAATTAGACAGAAAACAGATCAGTCATTGCTTGGGTCTCGGGGTGGGTGGGGGGAGCAGGGATTGACTCCAAGTAGGCATTGAGAAACTTTTTCTTGTAAGTAAAGCATTTTAAAACTGCACTGTGATGATGGCTGCACAAATTCTTAATTTACTAAGAATTTCAAACTATAACTTACATTAAGTGCAAACTGCATGCTTTCTAAATTATACCCACAATAAACCTGTTAAAAGTGGGGAGGGGGGGGGGGAGGAAGCCTTTCTGAAGACAGAAAGGTAGCAGGAAACCTCCATTAGGTACTCTCTTCCAAAGAGTCCTAACAACTGAACTTTCGACAGGATGTAGCCAAAGAATTAAACATGGCCAAATAGGAGGGAAGGGCAGAGATAATAAAAGGTCAGGTCAAGGTCGAAAGGAAATTATGTTTTGAGCAGGACAGCAAGAAGGACTATGTCCCAGCTACCAACAGACAACAACAAGGTATCATTCTGTTCATCCTAAAAAAGGAAATTTAAGGAGAAACAGCATGACATTTTCAAGTAAATTTGAGAAAACTGTCAGCAGCTTTAAAATTACTTTCACACTTCTATGAAAAACAATTTTTTAAGTTTATTTATTTTGAGGTGGGGGGGCAGGGGAGGGGCAGAGAGAGAGGGAGACAGAGAATCCCAAGCAGGCTCAGCACCGCCAGTGCGGAGCCTGACACGGGGCTTGAACCCACAAACTGTGAGATCATGACGTGAGCCAAAATCAAGAGTGGGACACTTAACAGATTTGACCGAACCACCCAGGCGCTCCTGAACAACAAATCTTAAAGGACGTGAGCTGAAAAAGAAAAAGTGTCTATACATTAGGATAAGGGTTAAAAAGCCGTAAGTCACTAAGACAAAGACAGACAGGCATGCCTCTGGATGACCCTCATCTTCATATGGGTATCTGGGAGAAAAATCTCCCCTTGCGTATATAACTAAGAGGCTCTTTTACTAACGAGTTGCATGCTCTACAGCAAATTACTTAGCCTTAGTAGGCTTTGGTTTCCTTTTCTCTAAAACTGGGAGAGTAAGAGTACTCCTAGATAAGATTAAGGAGTTAGTACATGTACTAATTGCTATGGACAGTGTCAGCCACAGACTGCCTGTTATGTTTTAGCTATCGTTATTGTAACCCTGTCAAAGAAATGACAACAACTACCATCTATTAGATGATACTAAGTGCCAGGCAATGTGTTAGCAACTTAGGTAACTTCTAGTTTAATCTCTATGAGACACAGGGAAACTACCCTTAGGGAAATAAGACTGAGTGGTAAATTGCCCAGAGTTGCAGAATCACTACATGATACGGCAGTCTTCTCTCCACCCACGTTACTGAGGTGCTCGCTGAACTGATGTACCAGAAGCAGTGGCTGATCATGAGTTTACGTTAAAAATATTCAGTAATAATATTTGCAAAGCAATTTACTACAGCAAGTAAAACTTGCCTCTATCTGCAGAATTGGGTTTTAAAGAGGGTAATTGTGGTCTCCAAAGGTTAAATGATTTACCGAAGGTCACCAAGCTATTGCTGGAAGAATCATAATTCAAACCCAAACCTTTCCACCTGGTTGGTGCTCTTTCCACAAATGCACCTCAATGAATACGGAGGCATTTAAAACCTAAATGGCTATATGCTAAATTTATTCTTCATAAGGTATTTTCTTGTTTTTATCATTATCATCACTCATCAAGAAGCAGGTAGATATAATTATTCCTATCTCCAGATGGCTGAGAGAGAGGAAGCAGCAACAGTATCGGTAGAAAGAAATGAGATTTTAAATCTAGATTTGGGTCCCTGGTTTCTAGTCACGTTTTCACAAGTGTTGTTACTGTTCTGAGCCTCAGGTCCTTCTCTTCTACAAAACGGGGATAAGAGCACATCCCTTCCTGGGCTGTTGAGAGATCAAGTGATGTGATGAATATAAAGCATTTATAATAGCAGCTGGCACACAGATGCTTAATAGATGTCAACTTGCTTCTGTGTCCCTTAAGGAATGAACGGAAGTGAGGAACAACAACACTCTACCAAATACCTTGAACCTGGACTCCTCCACTTTCAGTACACCAATGGCCCATAATTGCTGCTCGCATTTCTTTTGTACTTTGTGCCGTAGATCGGTACTAGCAGAAAATGATCTAAGGAGTGACTGAGGAGTGTAAGAGACAAATAGAGTTTGCGTGACACGATCAGGTTGATATTCTTTATCACAGAAAAAAAAAATTAGAAGACCTTAACATTTGGTGAATTGATTTATGTGTAAAGTATAAAAAAAAAACCCAAATGCTCTAGATGTGAATAATATTCTGGCTGTGGTGCAGCTTGACAAAATTCCTAAAATATCTAATGAAGGAATTATACTACTGCATAGCTTGTTTCTGGAATTTTAATTATGTTGAAAGTGCACAAATGAAAAACTAGTTAATACTAGTTGAGAATTTAAACCTACTAAATATAAATAAATAAAAACAGCTCAGAAATTACTTAGAAAGTAAGTGGCTTCATGAGCACTTCTGTAGATAATTTTCTCTTTGGTGAAGTCTCTTCAAATGAATAAATATCTGTCTACCTGTGCCTCCATTTGTCTGTCCACCTGTCCATCCATCCATCCATCCATCCATCCATCTGTTTCTCTCTTTTGTGTTCACTGATTAAGTACCTAGAATCACTCTTCTGATGTTAAACTCAAGAGAGGTTGGTGGGTGTCTGCATATGCATTTCAGATAGGCATGCTGATCATGAGTAAGAGGGAAAGAAACAAAAAGTCAAAGAAGTGCCAATGCCAATATAGCCCTTTCTTTATGCCATTCTAAAATTTCTTCTCTCAGAGTCTGTGGATTCCTGAAAATTGCATGCAAATTTTTATGTGTATATTTCAGGGAGAAGTGACTACAGTTTTCTTCTGATTCTAAAAGTCTTCTGTGACCCAAATAAGGTTAGGAGATACTTCTATGAATACTTTCGGATCAGCCAAAAAATTATGAGGGGGAAAAAAAAACAAAAGCAACTTTTGACCTAATGACACAGTGTATGTAAGAGACATTTCTTTTTTTTCCTAAGAGAAAAGGCTCATCTGACTAAAATGAGTGAAATCATCATCTCTGCAGTAGATTTAGTATAATCTGGATGCTGAGTTACATATTGCTGTTTCATTTGTTTTGTTTGAAAATTAAAAATAGTCAGTTACTGCCAATTTCATAAAGTTTAACCTAATATAAAGTCAGCAATATAAAATGGGCCCCACCCAGTCAGTTATCATATTATTTTGGAGATGATGAAAACTGGTGTTACTCTTATTAACATCTCAGCCTCACACTCATCTATTTTTAATCGTATTACTGGGGCCAGAAGTCCAAAAAAGTACATTTGATTCCTTTGGCAGTTGGCTTCCTGTTAGGTCTTGAGAAAGAAGGTGTGACAGGAGATCAGAAGCAGGGAGAAACTTCGGTGCCTCTCAAAGTGGTCACTTCCTGCTGGTGAGGTGGCAACCCCTGGGGTTGGTGCTCCCAGGACCCAGTAACACAAACTCTGACCTTCTGCTCCCCCAGCCCTCCTGGCAGCAACTGCTTTCGGTAATTATTACCCTCTGGTTATCTCATCTCCCCACCTTTACTTTTCCAGCCTTCTAACTTCTATGTCATAAATTCCTTATACTAAATATCTTCTGATAGGTACACCTTGCATAGTTTTTCTTTCTAACTGGGCCGAGATCGAAACAATCAAACTCACCAGTGTCCTATTCTATGACCTTAATGAAGTTACATTTACACAAACCACATTGTGTCTGGGTACAGTAATAGATGGAATAAGTGGTAAAAGATAGGGCTAGTAAAGCCTCAACTCTGTTTGCACACTGAATACAAAGAATATAGATGTATTCCTATAAATGAGTATGTATGTTCTTCAAAGCAGAACACATAAAATTTGTGAATGTTAGAGAGAAATTTACATCTAATTTGGTTGAAGAGACAGTTTTCAAATATTAGCCAAAATCTGCTGGTAATTCACATACTAATTATAAGTGATATTTAAAATCCAAGGTAGCCTTTTAAAGCCTCTTTCTGAGAAAAAAATGTAGTAGCAATTAGGTTTTTTTTTTAAATTATTACCTCTCTTCAAAATCAACAAAACTACTTAAAATTTTTTTAATGTTTATTTTTGGGGGGGGGGGGGGGGCAGAGAGACACACACACACACACACACACACACACACACACACACACACAGAATCTGAAGCAGGCTCCAGGCCCCCAGCTGTCAGCATAAAGCCCAAAACGGGGCTCGAACTCATGAACCGTAAGATCATGACCTGAGCCGAAGTCAGACGCTCAACCGACTGAGCCACCCAGGCATCCCAATAAAACTACGTTTAATATGCTAAATAAAAATCCAGATGGCTTATTTAGTTTAAATTTGGTACAATTTTAGTTTTTGGAATAAAAAAGGTAGTTAACAAAAAAAAGGCGCAAAAAAGGGAGGGGCGCCAAGCAGACTCAGAGGACATCAAAGAATTTAGTGTCATCCACTATGTTCCTAAACCCAGGATAAATCATGAATGCACAGTTTGGCTTCAAGCAAAAAACCAAATGAATCACTACTGTTAACTAAAAATTAAGTAAATACTGTGTTAAGTATGTTTTTTATCCCATAACGTTATGCCTGCATTCCACAGCAAATATTTTGGAATAAGCACAAAGCCTTACATAAGACCAAAGATATTGCTTTAAAAAGTGTAAGTAAGCATACTGAGTAATATTGTTATAATATTTAAAAGGAACCATATTAAATCTCAAAGAGTTTTTACACATCTGTTATTAAAATCATTTTATGATATTGCTGGTTGAAGTGAAGGTATTTACTATCTACAGTACTGTTAACACAATTCTTATATGAGTTTTTCTGTTTCTATGGTAACATGAATTATAAGGTTCAATGAAGCCAGATTCAGTAATGTGTATTTTTTCTGTTATTCAAGGTGAAAAGGAAATGAAACATTTCCAACATTCATAAACTGCAGCAAATGTCTGAATTCCATTTAGAGATAAGATGATAATTACTAAAGTAATTAGAATTCTTCCTGGATGGAATTATTTTGCACACAGTGGAAATTTAGATTTGGGAATGAAAGCAGGGGCCAGAGTATATTCAGCATCAGTAATTAATTACAACCAAAACCAATATGGTCTTCTGATACCTTGGAACAGACTATACCTTCTTCTGTCTGCTTCTGACTACAATGTGAAAGAAAACTGGTTCCCCCACCCCCATCCCTTAAGTCAGAAAGATAACGTGGGTGAAATCATTTTATTCAAGAGAAAATCCAATTACAGAAATAATCAACTTTTCCTTCCTGCTTTATTTTTTTCATATTTGAAAGGGCATTCACATTAGCAGAACCAATTAAATGAATATCAGGACAGGGCAAAAACTATAAAGTTAAACAAGTTTCTTAAATCTTTTAAAATTACAGTTTGAAAAAAAAAAACCCACTTATTGAAATTTTAGAGAGTCAAACCCAGATCACAGCATTCTTTAATAGGAAAGCACAATTGGAAGGCAGCTAGCCATCAGGTCTCAGGGAGAATAATTTATAAAATTATATGGTCCTAATGCAGTTGGCTCTAATATTCAGCCCATCATAAGTAAGAAATCAGGCAAATTTTTGCTTTTAATGGAAGTGTTGTTATCATCAAGAAATGGCACTCAGAGATACCACATTTCAAGACTTAGGCCATCCTAAAATGCAATTCGTGTAGCAGCATAATAAATACTACTGAGAAAAATACATACACACAGAGAGGGCAAGCATGCAACAGAAGCCATCAAATCAGAACACAGTAGAATATTATTCACAATGATATCCTTTATTCCGTATGACTTGAACTCTCATTTTGTTTGGTTTTCAATTCAGGTTACCCTAAATATCACATATCAAGGGAATGGCAAACTATGGCTCCAGGGCCAAATCCAGCCATCACCTGTTTGGTAAATAAAGTTTTATTGGAACACAGCCACACCCACTCATTTCCACGTGGTCTAAGGCTGCTTTGGCTACAAAAGCAGAACCGAGTAACTGTGACAGTTGCAACCGAGATGGTGTGACTCACAAAGCCAAAGATAGTTATTATCTGCAGAGACTCTAGCCAACCAAGCCCACGACTCTGATTTTTGCTCTAAGTACTCCCAGGGACACTCCAGGGTGAGTATGAGAGGACAGTGGGCATATGACACTCTCCAAAATACAGCCCCAATCAACCTTTTCCGCGGTCGCTAAATATGCACTGACACGATTCAAATCGGAGTACTCTCTCTCTGCGCAATCGTCCCCTGAAGCCTACCTCTCGGATGAAGTCTTTCCTGATTTTCTCTCTGCGTCTCAGTTCAGTCACACAATTAAGGTCACACCTAGACCTCTGGTGGCCCTGTTATGATCTGCCCAGTACCTTTCACACGTATCCCTGTCTTACACCTCCAAGTAAACCATTAGTATCTGCAGGTCAAGGGTGGGGTCATATTCAAATCCCTACACTCAGCAGTAATGGGACAGCACACACAGTTCAGCACACAGAGCTGCTCAGCGGCTTAAAAGGTGACGGGGAAGGGAGAATGGGGCAAAAAAGGCAGGGGGATGAATGAATGAAGTCAGTAAGGGAACAGGCTTTCCTCATACCTATTAGTGATTAATTCCCGTTTTATCTCATATCCATCACAGTATTTTACTTTAAAGTCCTAAAGGTGAACTTCTAGCCTTGACCCATCTGGCAGGGGGAGAGAAGAGGCAATGCAGGGGGCTTTGGAAGTGGCAGCCTCTCACTGGGGTCCAGGCCACTGGTACCAGGATCCTGGCCATTGGTACTGACCTGTCCTGCTTACAAGGAAGGACATGTTTCTCAAATGAGTACTAAGGAAAAAAAAAAAAAGTATTAGCTAACTAATAGTTGTTTCCCCTTCAATGTTTCTATTTATAGAAATAACTAAAATACTGACAGGGGATCGATGTTTATTTTAAATGACCTGGAAAAACAAATCAATAAATGACCTAAGTTTATTTGCAACCCTCCGTTTAAAGTTGCAGGGAAAGGGGTTCACGCTGGAATCCCGGAAGCTGAAGGTGGATGCGAAACGGAAAAGGAGGCTTCATTCTAATTCTGCCTCACAGTTGTTCTCTTCTATTTTTGAAGGTGATAAATCCCATCATTCAAACATCGTTTACTGATGAAATGATATGCTCTTGGCAAAGTTCTGGACAGTCTAGATCTGTGAGGGCTGCTGGGGCAAAAGGTGGCCACGGGTCCCTTCCGTATGAAACACACATGAAATGTGCCTGGTCAGTGGGTGCTGCCGCTTCTACCTGGAGGGCCCGTCACCTTCCACGACACTGCCTATCGGGTCCCCATTTGGCCCAAATCTCCACCCTCCAAAAGGGCCTGGCTGGTCGTCGGCACAGCCACACGGTATCACCTAAGACACGTTCCAGCAATCCTGAGAACAGTCTGAGGCTCTTCCCAATCGTGTGTAACCCGGCTCAGCACGGGCCCCAACAGCCCTCTGGGGGGCAGCCTGCCTCTTACGACACCTGGGTCACCAGTGGTGGGATACTGGGCATCGCTGTGACACAGGTGGTAGCTGATCCTCAACCAAGAAACACTTCAAACCCCAAGAACAAAGCCGCTACATTAGGGGACACCAGGACACTACAGCAACCCCCAAAATCGTCGTTTAGGGGAAAAAACATTCAGGAACTACTCGTACGTGAACTCCATGTCAGGTTGACACGTACTGTGGCATTTGTGACACCCGCCTCTCTGACACTTACTGAGCACTTTGTGCCAGTGCTTGGCGTGATACTGACTCATTTCACCCTCAAAGCAGTTCACAAGGTACGTAATACATTCCCATTTTATAGACGTGGCAACGGAGCACAGAGAGATTAAGTAAACTGCCCAAGGTCACACAGCAGTCAGTAGTAGAGTCTGGATCTGAATCCTGTCTGCTTTCAGAGCCTGTGATCTTAAACGACAAACTGCCTCCACTCATGTTGGGCAGAGAACGTGAACAGTGCCAGATACACTTATTCCAAAAGGCCTCCCTTCTCAGAAACGGCAACTATCAGGTGTCCTCACTCAGCAACTTCTCTGAGGCTCTCATCTGGAAGCATGAGTGCCATCAGATGACCTCACCACTGCTAAGCAGCAAAAACACCCACTTAGCATCATCTTCCCGTTCGGTCCTCAGTTATCCAATTATTACTCTCATGTTAAAACAATACTCATGCACTTATCCTTTCAGCCAGTGAAAAGAAATGTAGAAAAAAATATCCTTACCAAATATCCTATCTGTGCCAGTAGCCAACAAAAAGATTCACGACAGCTCAGATTTTATCACACACATTTTCAGTGGTGCCAAAATGAGAGGAAGAGATAGGACCCCAGGAGACTAGAAACATTAATAGACATAACTAGCCTTTGGCTCAGACAGGCAGCGAGAAAACAAGAAATCCTGTTAATTTTTAACACTTCGCATCATGTCCCAAGCCACGCAAGGTCTAGAAAGCGGTCCTGATTACATCATTTTTGGCAAAAGCATCAGAGGAATATTCAGCTTATGCTCGATACCAGGTCCTGAACGGTTCGGAGCCTGACACAGAAGCCAAAGCATCTCTGTCTTTCCTGTAATTCAGATGCAGGTAATGGCTGCAAAGACCCACGAAGGGCCACATGCTGATACTCCTTTTCTAGACTACTGCACGGACATCCAAACAACCCTGTGAGAAGGAAGGAGTGATAGGTTTCCCATGCAGAGGTTTAGAGAGGGGAAGTCTCGGCAAGCGGGGAATCGGGCTTCCAACCCTAACAGCTGCCTCTCCAACCTGCTAACCTGAATAATTCTCGGGAAGGACAGCCCACGCCAAAGATTTGGGTGCTGTGATGTCAGAGAGAGCAGTAAAGGAGAAAAGTTCCGTCTGGGACCACCAATGCTGGCAGCAAGCGTGACACGGCCTAGGCAAGGTCTCCTGGGCGGTTTAAAGACGATCTGATTCAATGCAGCGAACACGCATCGAGTACCTCCAACTAAGGGGCAGGAAAACAGAAGCACAGGTTGTGCGCTGGGGCTTGTGCGTCATTCCCAGCCACCGGCTGAGGTAGACGGTGATGTGATCACAGTGTCAGGTTCAATACCACGGAAGGGAGAAGGGTGGGGTAAGCAGGGGTGGTGGAATAAATGGCATTATGAGCCACAAAGGAGATGAAATTAGGGCTCAGGTGGGGTGCGGGGCAGGAGCAACAAGGAAAAAATGTAGAGATTTGAGGACATGACCGGGTACACAGGGCCCCAGACGGCCACCTCCTAACGCAGAGTCCGCTGGCGTTCACTGGAACAGAGTGTGACGTCATCGGAATTCATATTCCACCTCAGTCAATGTAGGCAGCTCCAATTACAGCACACGGTTTCCCTCGGCAAACAGCTCTCACAGAACCAATCCTGATCAGAAGAGTAAATGAAGAGACCCCAGGTGGCAAGAGACAACCGATGGCTCTCTCGTCACAGCTAAGTGTCTAAGACAGGGTCGCCCAGTCAGGAACAACAGGCCTCCCGCACAAAGCCGTGTCGCCCTCAAGGCAAAGTCACGTGCTCCAGGCAGCCTTGAACAAGAACTGTCTTCGGTCGCGTGATGACACTTGCACGAAATGTGAACACAAACACGCCGACTGCAACAGAACATCACAAAGAAATGACACGGAGAGCGAAACGTGAAGGCACGTCCTGGCACCAAGGTAGGGACGGTGAGCAGAACCGTTTCCAGAGGGCGACAAATGCTGAGAACGTTCAGACAGGACATGCTCTTCGCTGAGGCCAATATGCTTTATGAAAGGAAGGAAGGGCAGTCTTGGAGGTATTTCTACGAGTACTGCCTAGGATATACCTCTGAGGATGGGAAAATAGAATAAAGAGCCACTATTACACATATTTGGGGAAGGTGAAAGAACCTTAAATGTTTTTTGTTTTTTTTAACATTGGCAGAGGAGTCACTTTGGGTTTTGATGGCTCCTCAAGGAAAATTCAACACGATCAACAGCATCAATTAAATCGACAATGCATCCAATCAACATTCAATAGCATCAATATCACAGGAGGAGGACCTCCCGTGTCCTGGCCCCGTGCCACAGGACGGCAAGGTGCCATCCCTGCCTGTGAAGATCTCAGTCAGACACGTCAGGGGTCCACCAGGAAGCAGCAGTCGTAGCAGCGGTAATATCAGTAGCTACGGAAAACATTCCCGTTGCATTTTGCGCCAGGCACTGCTCTAAGCGCTCCTCATGCGCTGACTCAGCTAATCCCTTAGTGCTCCTGTAAGGTAGGTACTCACATCATGGCTGCTTTACAGAAAGGAAACTGAAGCTCAGTAGGGCTGAGTGACCGGCCCCAGGACCTAAAGTCAGTAAGCGGCAGGACCGTGACGTGGATCGCAGGCATCGTGGTGGCCACTTCTGAGCTCTGACCTCAGGGCCACACCACCTCCTCATAAATAACTACAAGCGGAGGCGTGGTGATCACGCGCTACGAGAGCGGAGCAAAGAAGAGCTACAGTAACACGATGCGGAGAGGACAGAGATGCCGGAAGCCTTCGCGAAAGGGGCTCAGAGGACACAGGCGGGTGGTAGAGGGCACCAGTGTCCAGCAGGACTAGAATGCAAGTGACATATGTAGCTGCAAACTTCCTAGCAGTCGTATGACAAAAGGAAAGAGGTGAAATTAAAAATACGTGACCCCAAAACGCATGAACTATTGCCATTTCAACGTGCAATCAATAGAAACATTAACGAGATATGTTACGCTCTTTTTTTTCATATGAAGTCGTTGAAAGCCGCTATGTATATCACACTTACAGCACATGGTGGTTTGGACTTTCTACATTCCGCGTGCTCAGCAGACAAACACGTATGGCTCCTACACTGAACAGCACAGATAGAGAAAGGTGCCTGAATACTCTCAACAGAAGGAGAAGCAAGAGCAAAGGCATTCCGGCAAAAAAAAAGAAAGAACAAACACCACAGGACAGGGCACGCATGACGAGGAGTACCGGAACTTCAGCTGAAGAGGAGGATAGGAACAACACACACAAGCCTGGCGAAAAGGAACTATCAGAGGCTTCTGGGAGGAGCAATGCTTGAAAGCTGTGCCCCCGTGAGATGATTCTAGCAGCACCCTAAGGATGACTCGGAAAGACACAGAGATGACAGGGCACAAGATAATGATGGCTTTCGCTAGGACAGCGAGACTGGGGATGGTGAGGGGAAGAAGCGTGGCAGACTGTATAATCATCAAAACTGTGACTGATTAGGCGGCTGACTTGGGTGGAGGCCTGTGTTGGTGAAAAGCGGTAGAGCTGGTAATGAAGGAAGTCAGTAGGATTCTAGATGTGAAGTCTGGAAGAGAAAGGATGGAGAACAGGCCATTAATTCAGACACCTACTGATGGAGTATCCAGCGTCACCAGAAAAGCATTCGTTGTGTAACTGATCGACCCTAAGTACAGTGAGGGTGGGGGCCAGGTTGTAGCAAGTTTTTATCTCCCCAGGGTTTGACGCATAGTGAGGTTCTCAAAATGTGTTCATTAGTAGAGGAGCAGGGATGGGGTGAATGGTGGGAATGGGGGTAGAGTAGGGTGGGTAGGAAGTAAGCTTAAGGTTAAAAAATAAGATGACCAAATTATAAGAAATGTTGGGGAGGAAACCACAGTAGACTTAAGGTGGATTAAAACTAGAGCACTTTGACTAAATTTTCTCTGGTAGTTAAAAACATAAAAGGGATAAAAATAGTGTGAAACAAACAAACAAGCAAACAAACAAATAAATAAATACAACAAAACAAAAGGAAGAAAACCACTTTCACCAAAAGGCAAACGAAATTCTAGGTGACCATTCCCTTATTTAAAGTTAACGCTGTTAGGGGCGCCTGGGTGGCTCAGTCGGTTGGGCGGCCGACTTCGGCTCAGGTCATGATCTCGCGGTCCGTGAGTTCGAGCCCCGCGTCGGGCTCTGGGCTGATGGCTCAGAGCCCGGAGCCTGTTTCGGATTCTGTGTCTCCCTCTCTCTGACCCTCCACCGTTCATACTCTGTCTCTCTCTGTCTCAAAAATAAATAAACATTAAAAAAAAATAATAAAGTTAACGCTGTTATCCATGTAATTGTATTAAAACCGATTTCACTGATGAACATGAAATAAGGAAATGTGTCTTTGTACATTGACTATAATAATAAATATTACACATCTGTATGCTACTAACCATAAAAATTATAACCCAGAGATACAGTAAACAGCAGGACTCTACTAATCAAAAATTTTAAATGCTACAAAAATCCTTAACAGATTATGCAACAGGAAGCCAAACATTACAGGCAAGTATTATATGTTGTGCTAGTGCAAAAAACCTGAAATACCAAGAAAAGTATGATTTTCAGGGTTACAGTGAAAAATCTAAGATAGAAAGGTAATTTGATGCACGAACTGTATTTTATTAAATTGGAAATGCAGTTTAAGGGAGTTACATGATTTTTAAGCCTGAGTTTTTATTCAAGCCTTCTGTTTCGATTACTTTTTACAAATTTAAATCTGCTGATGGCGTGCATATTTCCAATAAATACAACAGCATGAGGTTCCATACTAGGAGGACACCTGCTCACATCTTTTATTCATGTACGTGTTCCCGGTGCAAAGCAATTATATTATTTCAAATATTTTAAAATGTTTTCTATTACTGACTAACATACCTGCAGGTCCCTTCACAAATCATCGCTCTCCTTTTGCACTCGCTCTGTCTAAATCTCTGAGAAAAAGACTTATTTGTGGTGGTGTCTGCAGAAGTCAGTAATAGCTCACAAGTCATGTCGGTCTGGCTTCTTTGCCTCTGACTGCGGATGTGAGAATATAGCTTCTATCAAATGCAAGAAAAAAGCAGGCATATATAGATTTTGTTTCTTACCCTTGATCCAGCTCTTTGGAAATGGTTCCTCGTGTTATAAATTCAGGAGAAAGAAATAAGTGCTAAAAGCCTGTTATTACCACTCTCAAAACCGCGCAACAGTCACTGGTCTCCCATCAAGGGTTCGTCGGTACAAGGGCAACTGCAATCTTGTCAGCTTCCTATCTGCAGGTGTGGGCGTAAAGGTGCATGGGGGTGCAGTGCGTGGAAGAGTGGAAGGGGGGCGAGGAATTAGGGACAGAGCGGTACGTGTTTTTGTCATATTTTTCTATATTTGTTGAAAGGACAACCATTTAAGTACAGCTCATAACTGAAAATAGTAAATCTGAAAGGCAGTGAATATTACTTTTAGGTCAACTTACCATAGATATATCATGTCATTCTTAGTACAAGGATTTGGGGGGGGGGAGGTAAGCTTTGAAGATGAGTAAAGAAATTTTATTTTAGGCATTGAAATAATGACCCCAGTATATAAAAATAACTTCTAATAAATCTGAACTATGCACTGACATATTCCTAGAGCGAATGAAGATTTTTAGTGAGGCTATTCAATCTTTTAAAATCCATTATCTATATGACTTATAAAGTATTAATTGTAGTTAGTATCTAATTGTTAATGCCTATTATTTACTCTCTCTCTTTCTCATTGAGTCTTCTCAACGATGGTGGCTATGCAACAAAAAGATATTTTTAATCTCAATTTGACGGAGAGACACTCATCTGAAAGAAAACAGTCTCACACAAAGAATGATCACATAGGGGCACAGGACGTCAGACCATTATTGTTTTATGACTAAAAAATGAGTGACTTAAGACAAAAAGCTCAACGTCCTTAAACTTCATTTCTATTCATTCTCTAATAAATACCATCTGTTGTGTACTTTAGGGATATAATACCCATCAAAAACTCCATCGTATTATGAGAACCGGCACCAAGTTGATCTGAAATGCATATTTGAACAGATGTGTTTAAATTACATCTCCGTCTATCCACATGCATAAATTCAGAGCAAGCGTGTGTTGATTTAAAATGCATAAAAAAAGGGATTTGGAGATGCATCAAAAGTGAACAGCATCTCAATGGATCAAGGCTCACATTACGAAAGGTCATTACTAAAAATAAAGTTTGCATTTATTAAGGGTTTTGAACCAGGGGGCTGTTCATGGGAACTGACTTAATGTTTGCTGCACAAAATCAGCCACTGAAACTAATTTTTTACAACTCCTCCATGTAAAACATTAAAACTGTCATGCATGGACAGAAAAAAATGCAAAAGCGGACGTCACAACGGAGAAAGTTCTATGGAACGTCTATTGACTGACATTGGTTCGTATGGTTCAGTCCCCCATGTTTCATCCACACTTTGCATTTCTCTAAGAAAAAACATCTGAGTGATTTCTGCAGGCATAACACTGCTCTGATCCCATTTCTTACAGATATGCTTTCAAAAATTACAATTAATTGAATCCTTTTCGAATTATGACGTCCATCAATGCTTAGCAAGAAATGAAACACAGAGAAACACAAGTAATGAAGATACAGATCTCAGTCTCTGTATTGCACCAGGTACAAATATGTTGACGTTGTAAGTCAGGTTAACACACAAATATGTTCTATTCTTCTACCTTGACAGATAAACTTTCATAATCACCTGGACAGCCGTGGCCAATTTCAGAATCTTGGCTTTTCAGAAACTATCGATACAAAGAGTAATGCCCATTCTCCACAAGGTGAACAGCAGAAAGAGAAGAAAACTAATTGCTGAGGGAAATTCCTAGTGAAGTGATATCACCAACAACCATCAAATTGATGGATATTATTTTACACAGCTGCTTCTACAGACTCGGCTCTCACCGAGGAAGCTGAATGTGAGAATAAGTCTGCAACACACATTTGTGAATACTCATTCTTAGGCAGTACTATTACCTAAACCAGTGCTAAATAAATACACTAGAGAATTAATAGTTTCTTTACCCACTGATTAGGAAAGTAAAAATTACATATAAAACCAGCAGAAGAAAAACACTTTATACACTGGCCATCTTTGAAACAACCCTTTTAAGGTACTATAATATATGAGGGCAGCTGAAGAAAAAAAGGAACGACTGTTTCAGAAAGGAACTGCAGACCTGTACAAAAAGCACCTCTGAAATGCAAAAGGAAATCAGCTTTTTCAGAGTACATCTCGTCTCTTAAAGATGGAGACTAACAGTTCTTCTCACTGATAGACTCAGAAAATTCTCTGCAGCCTGAATTAATTCACCAAGGGATAGGAATGAAAGTAAGTGCGGCCAGTAAGAAGTGCAGTGATATCACCGTGAAAAAATGTTTTCTTTTTATTAAACTCCTAAATATCTTCTAGGTTTATACTTTGTGCTAATTATTCTGTCGTTCCTCACCCGCTCCCAGCCCCCAGCAGCGCCCTGCCCTCTCTGCCCCGCTGGGCCCCCCAGAGGCTGACCCCTACAGAGTGCATCCTGCAGGCTCCAAGTCTCACACAGTCTGGCCCACCGAACTCCAGGCCCTTCCTTGAAGCCCCAACTCTCTATTTAGCCTGTACTCATGACACACACAACACTCTCCCCACTCCTCCTCCAAGTCCGTCCGGCACAGCTAACCCCTGCTCGCAATTTAGGCCTCTACTTAAAGAGCACTTCCTCCAGGAAACACGTCCTGGACTTGTGCTGTTATTTCAGTGCCTTTCCCGAGCTCCCCAACACTGCTGTTGCCCGATATTCTATTGTAATTGCTGCTTGTTTCTGTTTTCTCCACTGGGACTACGAAGTTCCTTGAGGACAGTGACTGTGCCCAGCTGGCATGCTACATGCCCAGGGTCCAGCTCAGTGCTTGACATAAAGTAGGTGCTTAATAAATATTAATGAGTCAGTGAACAACTCATTAGTTCCCCTTTTAAGGAAGGAAAAGTTAAATCCCATACGTAAGTTTTATTGAGACCTGATTGTCAGCTTCTTGGTTGAAGTAGGTGGAATCAAATATGTGACACATTTAACAAAATATTGAAAGACAAACTACATAATAATCTCCCAAAGCAAGTGGTGAAGTGAGACAGAATCACTGGAGAACAAACAAACCCCAGAATCACTTGGAGACTGTTACACTAGAATGTGAACTTTCCAATACAATAAATGCTATCTGCTGTGGCTATTAAAATGAAAATGAATTAAACGTAAGATCAGATTTAAAATTCAGTTCCTCATCTATGCTAGCCACCTTTCAGGTGTTCAATAACCACATCCAGCAACTTTCTACCACCTTCAGCAGCACGGATACAGAACATCTCCATCACTGCAGAAAGTTTTACTGAGCCATTCTAGAAAGTTGAGATCTTGTAATTAACAGTACTAAAAAAAAATAATAATAACTATGTAATTGGATCTTTTCTTCATTTTATAAAAAGGGAATGATACCTACTGATTATGTTGCGAAGAGGATCAAATGAGACATTTAAAAAGACTTAGCTCAGGGGCACCTGGGTGGCTCAGTCAGTTAAGCATCTGACTCTTGTTTTCGGCTCAGGTCATGATCTCAGAGTTTGTGAGCTCAAGCCCTACATTGGGCTCTGTGCTGGCCGTACGGAGACTGCTTGGGATTCTCTTTCTTCCTCTCTCTCTCTGCTCCTCCCATGCTCATACGCACTTGCACTCTCTCTCTCTCTCTCTCTCTCTCTCTCAAAATAAATAAACCTGAAAAAAAGGTCAAATACATAACAGGTGACCAGACAGGCTCCTACCTTTGTTCAAAGTACGCCACTGTACCACCCGTTTCTCAGTTGTGCTACAAACACTGTCTTTCGGACTGTTTTGCAAAAAAGGCTAAGGGGACAGGGCCTGAGCAGCACCTCAGACCTATGGGGTGTCAGGCCTCCTGAGTCTTCAACCGAAGCCACTTCACATTTAACTGTTAAAGACTGGGTTTCCATTTGACATTACGATTTTTTTTTTCAATAAAGGACTACGAGGTCAAGCAAACAAACTAAATAGAAGTCCAACAACAACAACAAAAACAAGTAACTGATGTCCTGCAAGACTCATCTCCAGCCTTTATGATCGGCAGCCAAGTAAAGCCCGTCATGATCCAACTCCTCTGGTCTCACCTGTCACTACAATGTTCTAACCACACTGCGTTGAGGGTATCGGGACCAAACCCGACGGTCAATTAGAAAACAAAGCAAATGCTTTTGGGCGCTGATCCATGGCTCTGATGAATCAAGAGATATTACCAATACTGCTATTTTCATTTGTGGAGCCAATGCCACAACTGAAGTGACCCAAAATTAGCCTCTACAGAATAGTCTGCATGGAGCAACCATGGGCAGGGACACTTTCAAAGACTGCGAGACAACACTAACTCATTACAACTTGAAGTGGTATCTGCCACGACGCGTTGCAACTGATGCCGGCTGAAACTATGTACGACACACACACACACACACACACACACACACACACACACACACATAAATCAAGAAGCTTCCAAAAACGAAAGCCTGTGACGTTATTCATGCAGGTGCTTTGCAGAAATATTTCAATCTTCCATGAGACGGAGCTGGTAGTGTCCACGGTGAACTTCATTCACTCCTGGGCACTTAACTTTGATGAGTTCCACACGTTTTTGTCAGAAACAGAAGCAGAGTATTTTGACTTGCTCTACTTACTTCTAAGGCTTCACAGTGGCCAAGTTATAATGTGAATTTTTTGAGATCAGGGTTGATAATTAAAATTTTTCTGTATGAGAAGAACCACCTTCGACTACTATTATCAAACACTGAATGGTCTTGAAAATTAGCTTTTGAAATAGATTTGGTAGATTTCTTAATGAATCCAACCTAATATTACATGGCAAATAATGTTTTCACGCAAAACCTATACTTCAGTCAGGTCATTTTTCACAATTAGGTTGTTTAAATCACAAGCAATGGGAAGGCCTGTTACACATTTACCATGATGTCAAAACTTAAAAGTGTTAAGTGTGGTCTCCATTCCCACACAAATATGCAGATTTATTTTCTGAGCTCAAACTACAGCATTTTTCAGGTCTCAGTATGACTGCGAAGGAAATGTCTATATTTAAAAGCTCATTTAGCTCTGTAATTGAGGAGTTTCAACCAAACCTTCAGTTGGAAGTGACTGATCTGATAAAAAGCAAATATCAAGTAAAGGATCTAATACAATTCTATAAATCCTTTGCGAGTGACAAAAACGTTCAGCTCAAGCCATGATAAACTGACATGGTGAATTGTTATCAATATTTGGCATTGCGTATCTGGGTGATGAAAAGACATTTTCGAAAAAATACGTAAATCTCATTATACATCAGCACTGACAAATGAACATTAGCAACTGGTTTTGATGACAGGGAACATTAAATCACAAACCCCAATTAGTGAAAGGTTATCCAAATAAAGTAGGTCTTTTTACCAGTCGTTCTATATGTTCTTTATGTATTTATGTACTTACGTGCTTATGTACTTATGTACTTCTCTATCTACCTATCTATCTATCTATCTATCTATCTATCTATCTATCTCTACTTACTTACAAGGAATGTGAGAGGGGGAGAGGGGGAGAGGGGCAGAGGGAGAGGGAGAGAGAATCTTAAGCAGGCTCCACACTCAGCACGGAGCCCAACATGGTGGCTTGATCCCATCACGCTGAGATCATGACCTGAGCCAAAATCAAGAGTCGCTCGATCAACTGAGACACCCAGGTGCCCCAGTTCTGTATTTTAAATATTGCACTACATTATATTTTTATCAATAAAAATTTTGCAAAAATTTATTTTCCTTATAGACAGAGGGTAGACATTTTATCCTTCATTTTGGTCTACAAACTCTAAATATTATGTGGCCCTTTACCAATAAAGCTTGCTGACCCCTAGATTAGATGCTTCTTTAATGACTCTGATAGTTTAAAATACAGATAAAAGTAAAGTTTTCCTGTCAAATGTGAGTTATGCTCAAAACGAAACCTATAGCTGCTGCATTTTTTTTTTTAATAGTCAAGAAATGCATCCGAGCACAGGTGCTTCCAGCAGGACGCTAGGCAAGATATGCCTTGTCTCACGGATTGCCCGTGCTTTACCCCGAAAAATTCCATAAAGAAAATCTCAGTGGATTTTAAACAAGCCCAATCTCCAATCATGGGCCTCAGAATTCTGCCTATTGAGAACTCTTGAGGCAATATTTAATGTTAACTAAATAGGATATGTCCCTGTGATTATATGTTCCTATGATTGCCTAAAATTGATGTTGATGGAGAGAAAGATGCTGAAACAAAATCCATATTGAATCTCAAGCACAAACATCAAATGCACAAACAATAACAGAAGATTTCAATACAAAAAGTTAATATGCTATTTCGATTTTGTTCTATTTCATTAAGATGAGTGCCAGTAAAACACATTATGTATTTACATGTGATGCATAGACGATCCACCATATTGCAAAAATTATAGACGAAAAGATTTAGAAAGCAATTGAGTGTACAGTTCACAAATAAAATTCTTAAAATGAAATTTTGTGCCCTTGGGCCTTTTGTGTAGATAGGGAAAATGTCATTCATGAATTGCTCATATTTGATTTCTTCAGGTTTATCAAGTTGAACCAAAATTGCTTATTCTAAAAATAACAACAGAAGTAATTTCCTAAGATTAGATTGGCCACGTTTGCTTGGATGAACGAAGAGTTGTACGAAACTGATCCTATGTTCACAAGGACAAGGCTTTCATGTGAACTTGTAGGCAGTCTGTCATGGCCTGATAACAAAACAGATGTTTTCCTCAGTGATTTCACTAGCTTTATTAGGTACCGAACAGCCTTGGGATCAAGCTACATGTGTTCTTTACCAAACTGTATTCGTCTCCGTAAAACAAAGCTCATCAGACTAGCTCATCTATGAACTGCTTTAATTGACCACTTATTTGAAATCAAGCAGGTGTGATTCCAGACATTTATGTTTATCTTATACATATATATATATTTTTTATTGAAAAGACTTAAGGGATGTAAAAATCTCTAGAGATAAAACAATGATGGCTCAAAGGTAAAGCTGGGGAACTTATAATTATGAGTAAGAGTTACAAAGCCAACAAGGAGTTACAGAAGATAACACTGGCTCCTTAACGCAGAAGATGGAGACCATCTGGCAGCATCAGAATTTTGTCTTCACTCACATTTTTCCCTGTAGTTTGGTTTAATTTTCCGTATTTTCCTCCCAGATGCTGAGGAACACACTTGCCGTTTCCTTTATAATTGTGCTCCGGATTTCATTCTTGTAGAATTTCTGATGGGCTTTCTTGTCCTTTATACTTGCCTCTTTCTCTAGCATGGCCATACTTTTCCTGATACCAGGGCTCACCTCTACTAAGGAACGATTCAACTCAGCTTGTCTTGCCTAACTCCTCCCTCCCCTTTCCCTAACTGGTTCCAAATATTTTCCCTTCTTCCTTCCCCTCCAGGCTTCTGGAAGAACAGTCTATCACTGCTGCTGCTGCTGCTTCTTCCCTATTAACTTCCTGGTAAATCCTCTATAAGCTGGCTTCTCCCCCAACCCAGTGAATGAAATGATCTCATCACTGGCAAATCCATGAATGTTATTTTCTGTCCTAATTCCACTTGACCTACTTACTGTATTTGACACTATTAATCATCCTTTCTTTCATCGTTCATTTGACAACTGATGTGATGGGGTGAGCTTAAGGTCTATGGGTTGTCAGTGTGTAAACAGCATTAGGATGATAGAAAGAAGCAGCTAAGAAAGATGGGACTTGCGGAAACCTAAATGGTATGGATAGTGTGTCTACACTCCTCCTCCAAACACAGACACTGTTGAGTGAAAGTGGGGTGCTATTAATAAATACACTAGGATGGCAGGCCTAAACCAGGATGATCGTGGGCAAACGAAGAAAAAGGTGACCACAGGTACTGGAGGAAAAACGGCTAGTGGACCCCACACCTTCAGGAAACCTTGGTCATTGCACTATTTTCCAAATACTATTCAAAAGCCACGCAAATAGTGCACTGAAAGACATTAGACCTTGGTATAAAAGCACAGGAGATAAAGGTTCTGTTTGATCTCTACAGCACAGAGTGGACTCAGTTATGGAAGTAATCCGTTTCACTGGGTTTCACCCGCCTCCAATCCCGACTTCTATTCTCATGCTGTTTTCCACCTTATCTCCTAGCCAAGCCCAGCCCTCAAAGCCCAAGACAAAGCCTGAACTAGAGCATGGTAGGCAGAATTCTCAGATGGTCCCCAAATTCCCCAGCCCTAGTGTGTGGGTAGCTTCTCCTGGTCGTTCCACCAAACACTAAACTAGGTTTGGCTGCGAAAAGATCTTGCAGATACGATTAAGGTCTCAATCAGTTGACCTTCAAATAAGGAGATTATCCTGATGGACCTGACCTAATCAGACACCTTTTAACAGGAGCAGAGAGATCTTTTGCCATTGCTGATGAAAGAAGTCAGAGAAAAGGGCTCTGGCTGGCCTGGAAGATAGCAAGCATCCACGCTACGAACCACCCGGGGGGAACTGTGAGTGGCCTCTAAGAGCCGAGAATAGGACCTAGACAACTAGCAGGAATATAGGGAGCTCAGTCAACAATTGCAAGGAAATAAAATCCATCAATAACCATTAAGGTTGGAACAGGACCCTGAGCCGCAAACAAGAACACAGCCAACATCTGGACTTCAGCCTGGTGTGAGCCTGAGCAGAGGACCCAGTCCTACTGTACCAGACTTGAGGTCTACAGAAACTGTGAGAAAATAAGTTTGGGTTGTTTTAAGTCTTTATGTCTATGGTAATTTGTCACATGGTAACAGAAAATGAATACATACAGAATGGAATGAGGGACGTACTAGACATCTACCAGACCCCTCTGTCAGCTTCAAAGCAAAGAGAATGTGCCAGAAGAAAAATTAAATCAACTTTCCCCCCAGTTAGGAACACCCTAGAGAAGGAAGAACTGAGTGGCCAGAGTAAGACTCACTTCTCAGTGTATCCCCTTTGTACTTAAATTTTTTTTCATGTTCCCTATTGTAAAATAAATGAAAATAAACATCATCGCAACGTATCAGCAGATGATTCAGGGAAAAGAATCAAAAGAAGGAATCCAAAGGCAAACTGATATTTCAACCTGCCTACAACCATGGAGTTCCAGCAATCAACCCCACAGATCAACGCACTTAGGCTATAGGAGGCCCGATTACAAAGAGAATCTCCAAGGAGACAGGGCTTCTCCAGAACAATCCATCACTCTGACTCCCGCACTGTCCTGTTACTTTCCTCTTATCTCCTTCCCTCTTGTTCATTCAGAGAGTGATCAACATTACAAAAAAAAAAGAAAAAGAGAAAGGAGTTTGTGACAAGGAGCTAGACACTGGACGTAGGGAGCAAGAAGAGATTGTGTTCAGTGTCAACACATCCTAAGTCGTAGGAACTCTGAAAGAACAGAACCTAAAAGCAATGAGGCTGGCGTGGTGAAGGGAATACGGTTTCTGGGGTAAGCTGAGCTTGAAGCGTCAGTGGGACATCCAGGTTAAAAGTCTAGGGGTGCCTCGGGGGCTCAGTCGGTGAGGCGTTTGACTCCTGATTCTGGCTCAGGTCCTGATCTCATGGTTCGTGAGACTGAGCCCTGCATCGGGGTATGTGGTGGCGGGGCAAAGCCTGCTTGGGATTCTCTCTGCCCCTTCCCCACTCGCGCGCTTTCTCTCTCTCCCAAAAATAAATTAACATTTTTTAAAAATTTTAAAAAAAGATACAAAGTCTAGCAGGTACTTGGTACCAAGCTGTGTGGTCTGAATCCTCTTCAAACCTCTATGTTTTAGGCTACAAATTGAGAGGAACAGCTGACTAGCCGTATGTGGGGACAGTGAAATGAGATTAACGTCTCCCCAGACCCGCGACGCTGCCCAGCACTGAGCCAACTCTCAGTGGACATGGGGGAGGTGAGTCAGAATCAGAAAAGACACCTACGAGGAAGTTCACTCAGTAGTGCAGACCAGATATTTTGCGGACACGCCCGTGGGTTTCTACCTCGACCACAGTGACTCTGCTCTGCCCTCCCACCCTGCTTCTCTCTGGGTCCACCCGCTGCTTTCCTGGATTCCCCACCTCACCCTCAGTTCCTGTGCGCAACCCACTTGTATTTCTACCTCTCTGGCCTAACTCAGCACCCTGGGCCTAGCGATCTCCACCTCAGACTGGTGGGCCAAAGCCTTCGGCTGACTCTGCCCAGGCTCCTCCCCCACCGATTCGGTCTTCCAGAACACGGGCGACACGCAACTTCCTCTCGCCACTCTGTTAGGGTTCCCTTCAGTCCGGCGGAAGACACAAGCGGCACATCCTTGGGCAGGAAGGATGTGGAAAATGGCCAGCACGTCACTGCATGCTGAGCAGGGCAGGGAGCGGGGGTGGAGGTGGCGGCTGGGAGGCCCCGTGCTGCTGCGGAGCCAGCGAAAGCCGGGGTGTTATACTTGAAATGGAGGGAAAAGATGGGCGATGGCTGATGTGAATATGGAGCAACAGTTTGAAAAAGAAAACAGACACGTGGACGGCAAGGAGGGCTCAGCAGGGAATAAATGGTAGGATCCTTTAGGAAGTTTAGGCCAGGCTTCTAGAGGCAGAGTTAGCAACGGAGCTGGGGAGAGACGGGGCTAGCAGTGGGGCCAGCACTGGGCGGGGGGGCGGACAGGACTAGAAGCAAAGGAATGCAAAGCTATTTTCAGAAGACATCAAATCCCAGAAGACTTGAGAATTGGGAGAAATAAGCGATGGGCATTCATGACATGGATGAAGAACAAGAAAGAGAGAACAGGAGAGGGCTGAAACCCACTGGTGAGTTACAGTACACCTGCCGACTGCCAGCCATCACTGGAAGGGGACAAAATAATGCATCAGGTCCTGCCCAACAACACAGAAAGAAGTGTCCAGAAATGAAACCATTTTCTCTGATAGCATCTTAATTATGACTGCATATATGTCTGGTTTCACACATGGGCAGTCTGCACTTTTCTCCAAAATAAATTCCTGGAGAATGCATCATAAAAGTCTGCCTTTTTTTTTTTTTTTTTCTTCATAAGAACAATAAAAACATGGGTTGTTGCCCTCCCGGTTGTGACTCGGCATTAATTAGAGGTAAGACCAGGAATAAATCATAACAGCAGAGACACAATAATAAACATGTATAACCACTTAAAACAGTAAACATGTTCCAAGTAATTACAATGAAGGATTTTAGAGCAAAAGTGACTGCTAGAGTTTCTGTTGTCTACTCCTTTCATTCAAAAGATGAGATTCCAATTAAAACTCGAACAAACTTATTTCTTGATTCTCAATACAGAAATGCTTGTACAGCCTATTTCAAAAGAACCTCCCAAAGTGATACACTGTACAGGACATTCTGAATGTATAAAAGGACATACAATTCACTTACGGTGAATCTACAGAACAGAAAAATACCACCGTACTGGATCACGGTTTTGCAATTATCTCACATTAAAATATTAGCTACAAATAGATATAGAGAATTTTAACTTGCTTCTGTGCTCTCTGCTGCAAAAAAAGGAAAAGGAATTCTTAGCCAAATTTTTACATGATAGAAATTGAAAACAACCCAAATGTTTAACAACGAGGAATAACTAAGCAAAGAAGGGAATGTAAACTTAATGAAATGTTTTACACAAGCTCTGAAAAAATGATAAATACAAGGACAACACAGAATCACAGAAATGTGTATTCAAAATAATGATGAAAGGAAAACGAATAGAAATTAATAGGTAGGTGCCTGGCGGCAAATTCAGAGAAAAATATAGTTGAAAATTAACCTTCATTGTATATATGTATTTTTTCTATAAAGTTGTTCTATGTCCATAATATAAACCAACAAGAAGCAAGCAGACAAATGAGCAAGCTGCTAAGGCAGTCTGGAATGAAGCTTGCTTTCTTCTTGATGAATTTCTTTGCAGCTAGAAAGGGAGGCAGGGGTTTACAAAATCATTTCACTATTTACTTCAAAGAGGATGATTAGAGCACTTCAATATTCAAAGAATGCCCTAAAAACTTTAGTTTCCAGACCCTAGAGAAAATAATAGGTTCAATTCCTTTTGTTCATCTTCATTACATTGCTCATTACCTTCCCATCCTCCAAATAACCAAACAAACCCGTGTCTCTATGTCTCCAAATGGGAAAAGAAGTTGGGCGTTGGTGGGAAGATTCCCTGAAAGTTTTAGAGGAAGAATTTTCATCCACCTTTACATTTCTCTAAAACTTACTTAAATTTATAATAAAACAAGTAAAGCCAAATCAAAACAAAATAACGCAAGCAGCCAAGTATGACTTTCAGAAAAACTGAACTGAAAATACATAGAAAAGCATATAGAGAAGAATATGCCTAATCAGAAAAAGAGTGCCTATTAATTACAGTGATAAAAGATACTATCTCAGCCCAGCTTTATAATCCAAAAAGCAAGGAAGAATTTTGGGGAGGGGAAAGAGGGGGGTGACTAATTGTACAACTGACAATTAACCAGAACCAATTTTAAAAGGATTTCTTTCACGTCAACTTTGTAAGGGTTGAAGTTCTATCAGACAAGGGGACTGTGAAAGCCTGTTGATCTGTCTTTAAGAGGCAACAAAATACATCTTTATTCCATGTATTGTCCAGATAATACAACGCTAACTTTTCTGCAATCCGTTATTTATCGAAAACACAGCTGGGAGTAACGGCAGAGACTGGCACAGGGAGTGGGGTCCTTCTATCCATCTGCGAGGTCTAAATTTATTCTTGCATGAAGCCACATGGTGGGAGGACTTTGTACTTGGGCTTTTTCTGAACTGTGACCGGCATCCTTTTACCCCAGTGAAAAGAGCTTCCCCGGGCCACTGACGAGGACAGGACACATGATGAGAAGGGTCTCAGGCAGAATTTTTGCTGTACTCTCAATATTAGGAATCAGCCATGTTCCTGAGCACAGACTTTTCAACCTTATACGCTTTGTGTAAATTGTTTGATAATATTTCTGTCTTTGCGCTGGCTTCTAAAAAGCCTGCTGACAAATACTCAGTGCAAGTCACATAAGCTTATGTGACTAGATGAGATATATTATTGATAATAACTTCACCATTGGCATCATCTTATTTTCTCGTCATCTCTACATTCATTTTCTCCTTTCTCTTGATTTCCTCAAATGCGTTTTAAAAAATCCTGCGTTTCACACATTTCCCTATAAACTACTCAACTCCCATGTGCAGGTATAAATAAATGAATTGTGTTAGCATGTTAAAATCACACAGACTCCTGTCATGTATCAAACTGTTCCATACATTGTCCCAGGAAAAGAAAACTACTTCTGATGTTTAAACTTTTCAATGACTCATCCTCTCAAATGAATCCTCATCTCATACTAGTCAAGTAAAACCCAGCAAGTATCAACGTAAGAAAAAATGTCTTACTATTTTCTTGGTAAAAATATAACTGCCAAGTTATTGTTTACATACATATTAATATAAAAGGAAACACCGCAGACTAAAATTCATGAGATCTTCTTCAAGTGAGGACAGTTTCCCTCATGTAAGGACACCATGCCAACCACAGAAAACCAATTTTTAAGTTTCCTTTCCCACGTCACACCGTGTGAGGAACTAACGTACCGCTGTTACAGGGAATCCCATGGGAGGAAACGATGGAAGAGCCATGATGGATGTGTTCTCACTTCGCCACGGAAGAGCTAAATGGATATGATCGATGGTAAATAAAAATATATTGTACCATTCCGCTGATTGTTTCTACTCTCGCGAAAAATCTTCACTCTGTTCTAAGATGAATGAAAACTAAACTGGAAGGTAAAATGGGAACCAGGGAAACGTTTAGCAGACATTCTCTCGATGGCAAAGCTCTAGGCCTCAGAAAACAGAAGCATCTGTAACTGAGAGGCAAATCATTTAAGTGATTTGAAGACTTTCCCAAGTTATAACAGGGAAGAGACAAGAGTATGAAGCTTGATAAGGGTATGAAAGAAAAAAATCAACTTGACTTATATATTTAAATGGCTTGAGCTTTCTGGCTTTCCATGCCCAGAACTAATTTACAGCAAGAACAAAAAGGGCATCCATGTCTGAACTCAGCCCCTCAAGGTCTCCTGAGACTCAGAGCCGGGCAGTAACAGGAGGGTGTGAGGTTATAGCCATCCCCCGCCCCCTGCAGGATTACCCTCTGAGATTCCCTTCCTCATAGCACTTTGCCATTAAATTAAGGTATTCTTTGGTTGGACCTACTGAAACAAACTCAGAGTAAACACATTTTAACTGGTACCCGAGGGGTAACACATTTTGATTTTTGTGTGTGTCTAAATTTTAAATTGTTCCTACATATTTTCAAAGGCTAAGGGCAGAAAAAACTGAATTGTGTATTGAGAAACTTTTACCTTCAAACTTAAAAACAAACAACTCACATTAAACAAACTGCTAACACTTGGCCCACATTTCTCCTCAGGCTTTCAACCTTAGATCACTCTTTCAACCACGATCTCACCTGGATGATCTAATCAAAAGGTGAGGAGAATGCGGTATAACTCCTGCCCTGCTCTAGCCTCAAATATATTGGGCGGCTGTGAGTTCCCGTGAAAACCACGAAATGCTACAGCGCTAAATACCGCCAAGAAAAGTCAGAAATGAATGGAAGGGACACGGGACGCTGGTGATCGCTGAGGCACGTAGCTGGCCGCTCGAGGCTTGTGCAGCAGTGGTAGGAAGAAGCTAATGTCTGAGCACAGCACACGTCAGAAAGAGCCTCAGAGCCAGGCTGTGGAGGCTGTTGTGAGCAGGAGGGGGAAGGTGGCCAGAGGGGTCCTTCCCTCCCTCTTCACGCACCAAAGAAGCCTGGTTTACTGGTAGTGGTTTACCGTTGAGCCAGCCGACCCAAACTAGTGTCAACCCTAACCATGAGTCAAGCTCTCCTGACAACTTAAGTCAACAGTTTGGGTGCCACTTGCCCGAGTTCCCGCCAACATCTATTGTTTAGAATGAACTGAAACTGATTACATCTCCCAGGACTCTGGGCCGCAGCCAGGCCAGAAGAGTCTTAAACATAATAACGCTCACAACTACCTCTGGCACTAGGCATGTACCTACGGAACGACGCCAGACAACATTTTTATGTTTTTATTCTTAAACCTACTAAGTAAGGAGATAACGTTTCATACTCTCCGAAGATTAGGAAATTAATTCTGATTTTCAGGGCGACAAAATTTCATACCTGGGGACCAAGAATAGGGGAGGCGGTGCTGGGAATCAGAACCATTGTATGTACTGGTAGCTTTCCCAAGATGTGTCGGTAGGTCCATTACAAAAACAAAGAACTTCTGCTCAGGGGCAACAGGTCCCGAAATCTCTTTCTGAACAAAATATATTGCACAGTGGCCCTTCAGAGTCCCTAACCTGTTCTCTGTCATTCTTTCTTTTCCTTTAAGGTATCAAAGACCCCAACCAAATGCTCCTTTTATTTAGGAAAGAAGTTTAAGGGTATTATCACCCAAAGACACTTCAAGAGAAGGACTTCATGTAGGATTGAGCACCAGTGACAAGAACTGTGAGGAACTGCAGGAAAGCAAAGGCTTATAAGGAAGAGGAAAGACTAAAATAAAACATTTGGAAGCAAATAGATTGGCAGTGTTGGGGGCTGAATTCGGCTGTGGAGTGAATAAAGGAAGAAAAGTCTAGAAATGGTGATGATAACTCTGGTCCTGAAAAAAAAAAATGTCTAATTTCAACCCTGATGACCCCGACTGATAGCATCACTCTTAGATGGACCCTGATTAATATGTAACTGTTCTCCCAATCTTTTGGATGAGTTCTGCCAACTGAACTATACTTTTAACCTAAGGAGACATTTTATAAAAATCTGCAGAAAGGAAATAAAACAGAAAACTATTTTCAGTGTGTTTTTCTTCCACCAAACTGATTTTCTAGGTATCTAAGATTAAATATAAGCCATGTGCATTGGCTTCTAGCTAACATGTATTAAATTACTTTTTTAAGTATTGCTTAATGACTGTGTTCTGTGTTGTAGGTATGTTTTTGCTGTCATTGTTATTATTGGAAGAAAAAATAGCAGCAATCATTTAATGTAACGAGTACCAAGCACCGTCCTGTCTACCTTAATTCATATTATCTCATTTAAATCTCCCACCAGCCTTGAAGAGAGAGGCATTATTATCCTCATTCTACAGATAAGAAAACCAAGGTCAGAGAGGTTAAGTAACCCAGTCAACATCACAAAGCTAGAGAGAATTTCATCCCAGTTTATCTGACTTTACACCTGTGCTCTCAATTACTGGGTTAAATTAAAGTCTCGATAGATTATCTGTGCTCTGACTTTGCTCCCACACGAAAGTTCTTGCTTGGAGGAAAATTATGACAGTACCTCACTTAGTATCTCCACCAAAGTGGCTGAGTTCACAAAATCCTTAAGCTGGAGCATTCTCCTCCCCCTCCCCTGCCTCCTCCTCCTCTTCCTCTTCCTCCTCCTCCCCCTCCCCCTCCTTTTAAACACCACAGTACCTATGAATTTGCTAGACTTTCTTTCTGTCAAAAATGGCAGAAATTAGTTGAGGATGTGGGGTTATCTTCAATCCAACCAACTTACATAATTCTGTCTGACATTTTGAAAGGAGCAACTCATATATTTATGTCTGACATTTTGAGAAAATGAGTCTTTCGTGGCAGCCGGATGGTGCCAAGGAAAATCAGAGACCAACATTGTCATTAAATACATGCGGGGGAAAAATTCACTTTTCTGGGCTTTGGCTGAAAATGAGGGCAGGCAGGACTATGATTTTTTAAGCTGTCTTCTAGTGCCACATGTGCATTATTGTTTTAAACTCTCATCCTTTAACTTTTTTCTCACATCTCATCCCTTAATTTCTTTTCCTTTTCTTCCTTGCTTCCCTCCTTCCTAGCTTTCCCCCTTCCTTCCTTCCTTCCTTCCTTCCTTCCTTCCTTCCTCCCTCCCTCCCTCCCTCCTTCCCTCCCTCCCTCCCTCCCTCCCAGGAAAGACTGAAAGAAGAAAGGAGATACTTACTTACTTTGGAGATAAACTATTGGCTAAAGAAGGAAAAAAAAATGAGATAATGGCTACTGTATAAATACAATGTTTTGAAAAAAAGGTAAAAATTAAGCTAGAAGCAACTTTTTACGATTCTTTCCTCCATGCAGGTTGAAACGAGTAAATTAAACAGCCATATTGTTATTTAGCATCTCCTAGTGGCCTGCTGGCATATGAACCATTTATAAAACAGGCATTCACAGCTTATATTCTGCTTCCTGTTGTATGGGTAACGACTGCTATATTCAACTAATTGAGTGAGAAAAAAATGTTTTAAAGATCCCCATAATGTGCAATGCACAAGACAGCAGTCATTCATTCCCAACAGCAGAGCCACAGGCCGTGTCCCACTGAGTGACTTCTAATGCTCCTAGCTGAGGTATTATTTAAATTTCCTGTATCTAATCACAGTCTCAATCACTGATATTTATGCTGCCTGGCCTCCAGTATGTTTTCTAATGCAGAACAAAACTCCTTTAGGAACCCTATTCGTATACACAGCACCGGACGGGACAGCAGAAAGAATGCCAAGTGGGATCTAAACATGGGGGAAAATGTAATATTTTCATGGTGCTATAACAAACAGGCACCTGTAGAAATAGTTTCTCATAGGGGCGCCTGGGTGGCTTGGTCGGTTAAGCGTCCGACTTTGGCTCAGGTCATGATCTCACGCTCCGTGAGTTGGAGCCCCGTGTCGGGCTCTGTGCTGACCGCTCAGAGCCTGGAGCCTGTTTCAGATTCTGTGTCTCCCTCTCTCTCTGCCCTTCCCCTGTTCATGCTCTATCTCTCTCTGTCTCAGAAATGAATAAACGTTGAAAAAAAAATTTTTTTTTAAAAAAAGAAAAAAAGAAATAGTTTCTCATAAAACGGAGAGAGAAGAGAAAAGGAATAACTCAATGATAGTGACAATAGGAACCAATTAGTTAAAAAAAAAAAAATGACTAACAAAAAAGGCGTTATGACAGATGATAAAACAGAGCCAGATACAACCTCCCTTTCACCAGAAGTAGACGCAGCTAGTTTATCTGTGGATATGATTTCATGTAAATAACCTACAATGGACTACAGAACAGAGTTCACTTCCTACCTTCACAAAGAAAAATAATGATGAGTAATAAAAAGTATGCCTGAAAACAAAATGTAGGCCCTTAAATGTTTGCTTGACCTAAGAGGTAATCTTTACCCACCCAAAGCATCCAATGTCATAATATTTGCAAAAAGGTAGCCAATCCTTCTATTTGTATTTAAATATCACTTCCATTACTTAGAAGCTTATTCCATACTTAATACACATGCAGAATTCCATTTTTATAAGAATACACTCTATTAAGACAACATAAAAATGAACAGACATGAGCACCATTGCAACATATACATATTTATACTGTAATGACCAACTCTGGTTTTAGCACTTTGTTTTGGAGAATTAGCACCAAATGAGTTCATTTGGAATCATCTTTTCTTTATTTTTCTCGGCAGCCCTTTAGCAAAAAACACTAATCTGAAACCCTATCTTAAAACACGTAGTGTGGACCAAACAGAGGCTGTCCGCATATGCTTGACTAAATTACTTGATTTATTTCTCTTGGCTGATATTACTTCTGGAAAAATAATCTTGGGTTCTGTGTTTAGCTGTCTAAATAGAAGTTCTATTAATCCACAGATCTCGTAAGCAGTGAATATTCCGGCAATTTATTGGAAGAAGGTGTAAATTCACTCTGCCCTTTCTGCTGGTGCACCAAATCCTGGCAGTGGCTTACCCAAGGGAGATTGTGCAGAGAAAGCAGAGACTCCTGTTTGACCCCTGCTGGCAATCAATTTATGACCTTAAGCATAGAGCTTGATAGCCCTTGCAATTCTATATTAGCTTTTGTAACTCTTGGTATTATTCTTATTCATATAAATGTCAAATTCCTATGGTAACCTGACCCAAAGTGTTCGTAACCTCAGTTTACACCCTTTAAAACATCTCAGAAGCGGAGAGATTACATTAAATGTTATATATTTTAAATTAAACACCCAAGAAAAGGAATTAAAAAGAACAGTTTCTGCTCCTAAACACAGGATATACCATGCTGTGTGAAAGCTGATAATTTAAGAAATATGGATAGCATGGGAGAACTTGGTCTTACAATAATAACGGAATAAGCACTGTCTTTCATTGAAGGGTAAGCAGTGAAGAATTAGACAAACCGGGGCTAGGGAGGCAACCGACTTTCTAAGACTATCTTCTGTGGCGTACAATGATTTTGTCTTCAAATATGGCGCGTGCAGGTGTGGGGCTGCTAGTTATAGGCTGTAATAGTGGGCTGGCTACCTGCAAAACAGCCAAACCACGAAGGCAATCATTTCCGCCCATTCCCGAGTCCTGCTCTATCTAGGTGCCGATGCCTTCTAGGGAGCGGAGAGATGTGGCTGTGCTGGGTAATGGGACCTGTGGCTCCATTGACCTAACCTAGGACTATATTCTTCCCAAACCAGCAAAACCTCTTCTGTCCTTCCTCTGGTCTTTTCTGCTGTAAGATTCCTAGGAGGCTCTCCACACCCTATGAGCTAGTCCTGTGATGACCACAACAGAAATCATCCAACAAAGATGTAAGGGGTTTATGTACTAGGCACCGTATTAGGTGCTGAGGGTACATACACATGAAAAGCCTCATGAAGTTATGTGGGGGAGGGGGAGTCTCTAGTGGGGAGACCCATGCACAGAGAACGTGCTAAGCACCATCATGGAGATTAACTACAAGGAGATTATACGTGTAGTATAGATTGCAAAATTCCTGACAGTATAAATCAGTGGTCGGTGGTATTTGTTATTCTTTCTTTTTTATTTTTTTAAAGATTATTTATTGAGAGAGAGAGAGAGAGAGAGAGGGCATGAGCAGGGGAGGGGCAGAGAGAGAGAGAGAGAGAGAGAGAGAGAGAGAGAGAGAGAATATCCCAGGCAGGCTTCTCACTGTCCACACAGAGCCCTATGTGGGGCTCAGACTCATAAACCATGAGATCATGACCTGACCCAAAACCAAGGGTCAGACACTTGACTGACTGAGCCACCCAGGTGCGACTGTTATTCTTTCTTATACTAGAAGTAATGGGGGAGCTATGGGAGAATTTTTGTAAAATATATGTGTGTGTGTGTGTGTGTGTGTGTGTGTGTGTATGGTTTGTATTTTAGAAAGAACACTTCTGGCAATGAAGTGAAGTGTGGACTGTAGGGTGTGAGCCTGGAGTTAGGGAAGGGATTCCAGAGGCAGCACGATCTCCCTGAGAACTTCCTCAGGGGTCCCGGGTGGCCCAGTCAATTAAGCATCCCACTCCTGAATTCCACCCAGGTCATGATCTCATGGTTCGTGGGACTGAGCCCCGTGGCGGACTCTGTGCTGACAGTGTGGAGCCTGCTTGGGATTCTGTCTCCCTCTCTCTGTGCCCCCTCCTCTGCTTGCTCTCTATCTCACTCTCAAAATAAATAATAAACTAAAAAACATCAACAAAAACAAAAGACCTTCCTCAACGTGGCAGTGACAGAGGGGGTGAGGAGGCAGACACAAGTCCTCATGCAGATTGAATTCATGGGACCTGGTGGCAGACTAGGTTGGGTGGAAGAAAGTGAGAGGAAGCCCAGAAAACAAAAAAAACCTCCCCAAAACAAAGCTTCTGATTTGGTTGGATGGATAGTAGGGCCTTTTCCTACCATAAAGAACGGGACAGAAAGAGGAAGTATGAAAGGTGGAGCCTGAATGCTTGAGGACACCCAAGGGGAAAGTTCTCATTCAGAAGCCAGTTAGGTAAGACAGACAGATGGATATGAAGGGGGGAAAAGGGGGCCTGAGAGCTGGAGGGAAGTGGGGGGAGGGACTGACTGAAACTGAAAGCCAGTCAAGGAGGAAGGGGGGTTTGGCCAACATAAGAGAGAAGAAAACTAAAGAAGGAAGGCCGCCTGCTGGAATTCCTACACTTAGGAATTTGACAAGAGTGAGTAGCAAGCAGGTCAGCCGATCAAGGAGCAGAAGGAGGGTGGGGAAGGTGGAGGCAGACAGCAGGGGAGATGGTTCTACAGAGAAAGTGGGCCATGGCGACAATAAAGTACAGAGGTAGCAGAGGTAAATGCAGGCTGGGGGGCGGTGCGGGTAGGGCTCTAGAGAACATCAATTACTGAAAAGTAGGAAAGAATAAAACTCATCCAGAGAAAGTTAAGAAAAAAAAAGAGGAACAAAATCACAGAACTTTTGAGTTAGGATGGAATTTAAAATCGTTTAGCTAATCCTTTTTATTTTACAGATGAGGAAACTGAGGAAATGCTAACTCATATTCTGCCATGACAATCAGAAGCAGCAGTAAAAAGAAATCTTTGCTAATTAGGGTTGCTGATACACATTTAAAAAATTGTCTCTCATGAGTGGCAATAAAAATAATATCTGAACAAAGGGCTAATAAATGACCATGCTGTATTATTCTCTTTAGGGTTAAGGAGTATTCAAAATTTTTAAAAAATACTTACTCAATCTAAGTTCTCCTTTATAAAGATAACTGGCAAATATGAAAAGGTCTTGAAAAAATTTAACAGATTTACATAGGCAATTAAATGTTCCAATATGGGGGTGCCTGGCTGGTTCAGTAGGTAGAACATGCGAGTCATGATCTCCGGGTTGTGAGTTCAAGCCCCACGTTGAGTGTGGAAACTACTCAAAAGTAAAAAATAAAAAAAATCTTTAAAAAAATGTTCCAGGGGCGCCTGGGTGGCTCAGTCGGTTTAAGCATCCAACTTTGGCCCAGGTCATGATCTCCCAGTCTGTGAGTTCAAGCCCCACGTCGGGCTCTGTGCAGACAGCTCAGAACCTGCAGCCTGCTTCAGATTCTGTGTCTCCTTCTCTCTCTGTCCCTCTCCTGCTCATGCTCTGTCTCTCTCTCAAAAATAAGTAAACATTAAAAAAAATGTTCCTAATTTCTATATTTTCTAGAATCAAGATCAAGCTTTGAATTCCAGACCTACCACACGTATACCTTCTCTGATTTTTAGTTTCTCAACCTTAGACAGGAAAATAGCACCTTGCACTTTGCAGGGTTATTGTGAGAGCTAAATAAAATTATGAATTGAAAAGAACCTAAAGCACCATAAACGGCACTCTACTTAGAGCGGTGCTTCTTCAATGAATTCTGATTAAGAAATAATTCCCTCCAATTCATTATGGACAGATACATTTTAAAAACACAACTACTGAAATGAATTACTTGAAAACGTATCATAAATTTGATGTCTCACGAATGCTGAATTACTTTAAAAGTTTCTAAGTGCTCACTTTTGATTTCAGTAATAACCTTGTACGTCGGGGACCAAAAGTTTGCAGAGGGGCACTGGTCTGCAAGCCATCGCTGGAGCAGTACTTACAGCGCAGTGTGTGCCACAGGACAGCATTCTGGCTAAACGGCACCAGCTGGAGGGCTAGGTGACCTGGACCCAAATTCTCTACCACCTGCTCCCTACCCACACTCACCCCAGACTGTGTGTCAGCGTCCTCATCTGTAAAATGTGGATGTCAGTAGCATGCCTCTCCGGGCTACTGTAGGAATTAGAGGAGTTTCTACAAACCAACCGATCTGAACAGTGACCAGAACATTTTTTTTTTCTTTAATTTTATTTATTATTATGTTTTTTACTTTTACATCTAAATTAGTTAGCATATAGTGCAACAATGATTTCAGGAGTAGATTCCTTAGTGCCCCTTACCCATTTAGCCCATCGCCCCCCCCACAACCCCTCCTGTAACTCTCTTTTTGTTCTCCATATTTATGCGTCTCTTATGTTTTGTCCCCCTCGCTTTTATATTATTTTTGTTTCCCTTCCCTTATGTTCATCTGTTTTGTTTTGTAAAGTCCTCATATGAGTGAAGTCATGTGATTTCTGTCTTTCTCTAATATCACTTAGCATAATACCCTCCAGTTCCATCCACCTAGTTGCAAATGGCAAGATTTCATTCTTTTTGATTGCTGAGTAAGACTCCATTGTGTGTGTGTGTGCGTGTGTGTGTGCGTGCGTGTGTGTGTGTGTGTGTACATACATATATACACACACACACACCACATCTTCTTTATCCATTCATCCATCGATGGACATTTCGGCTCTTTCCATACTTTGGCTATTGTTGATAGTGCTATAAACATGGGGGTGCCTGTGCCGCTTCAAAACAGCACACCTGTATCTCATGGATAAATGCCTAGTAGTGCAATTGCTGGGCCATAGGGTAGTTCTATTTTTATTTTTTTGAGGAACCTCCATACTGTTTTCCAGAATGGCTGCACCAGCTTGCATTCCCACCAACAATGCAAAAGAGATCCTCTTTCTCCACATCCTCAACAACATCTGTTGTTGCCTGAGTTGTTATTAATGTTGGCCATTCTGACAGGTGTCAGGTGGTATCTCATTGTGGTTTTGATTTGTATTTCCCTGATGATGAGTGATATTGAGCATTTTTTCATGTGTCGGTTGGCCATCTGGATGTCTTCCTTGGAGAAGTGCCTATTCCTGTCTTTAGCCATTTCTTCACTGGATTGTTTTCTGGGTGTTGAGTTTGATAAGCTCTTTATAGATTTTGGATACTAACCCTTTATCTGATATGTCATTTGCAAATATCTTCTTCCATTCTGTCGGTTGCCTTTTAGTTTTGCTGACTGTTTCCTTCACTGTGCAGAAGCTTTTTATTGTGATGAGGTCCCAGTAGTTCATTTTTGCTTTTGTTTCCCTTGCCTCCAGAGACGTGTTGAGTAAGCAGTTGCTGCGGCCAAGATCAAAGAGGTTTTTGCCTCCTTTCTCCTCGGGGATTTTGATGGCTTCCTGTCTTATGGTTAGGTCTTTCATCCATTGTGAGTTTATTTTTGTGTACGGTGAAAGAAAGTGGTCCAGATTCATTCTTCTGCATGTCGCTGTCCAGTTTTCCCAGCACCACTTGCTGAAGAGATTGTCTTTATTCTATTGGATATTCTTTCCTGCTTTGTCAAAGATTAGTTAGCCATACGTTTGTGGGTCCATCTTTGGGTTCTCTATTCTGTTCCATTGATCTGAGTGTGTGTTCTTGTGCCAGTACCATACTGTCTTCATGATTACAGCTGTGTAGTGTAGCTTGAAGTCTGGGATTGTGATGCCTCCTGCTTTGGTTTTCTTTTTCAAGATTGTTTTGGCTATTCAGGGTCTTTTCTGGTTCCATACAAATTTTAGGATTATTTGTTCTAGCTCTGTGAAGAATGCTGGTGTTATTTTGATAGGGATTGCATTGAATATGTAGATTGCTTTGGGTAGTATTGATATTTTAACAATATTGTTCTTCCTATCCAGGAGCATGGAATATTTTTCCATTTTTTTGTGTCTTCTTCAATTTCTTCCATCAGCTTTCTATAGTTTTCAGTGTACAGATTTTTCATCTCTTTGGTGAGATTTATTCCTAGGTATTTTACGGGTTTTGGTGCAACTGTAAATGGGATCGATTCCTTGATTTCTCTTTCTGTCGCTTCATTGTTGGTGTGTAGGAATGCAACCGATTTCTGTGCGTTGATTTTATATCCTACAACATTGCTGAATTCATGAATCAATGCTAGCAGTTTTTTGGTGGGATCCTGTGGGTTTTCCATACAGAGTATCATGTCATCTGCGAAGAGTGAAAGTCTGACCTCCTCCTGGCCGATTTGGATGCGTTTTATTTCTTTGTGTTGTCTGATTGCAGAGGCGAAGACTCCCAATACTATGTTGAGTAACAGTGGTGAGAGTGGACATGCCTGTCTTGTTCCTGACCTTAGGGGGGAAGCTCTCAGTTTTTCCCCATTGAGGATGATATTAGCATTGGGTTGTTCATTTGTGGCTTTTATGATCTTGACGTATGATACTTCTCTCCCTACTTTCTTGAGGGTTTTTATCAAGAAAGGATGCTGTATTTTGTCAAATGCTTTCTCTGGATCTATTGAGAGGATCACGTGGTTCTTGCCCTTTCTTTTATTTATGTGATGAATCACATTGCTTTGTGGGTATTGAACTAGCCCTGCATCCCAGGTATAAATCCCACTTGGTCGTGGTGTGTAATTTTTTTAATGTATTGTTGGATCTGGTTGGCTAACATCTTGTTGAGGATTTTTGCACCCATGTTCATCACAGAAATTGGTCAATAGTTCTCCTTTTTAGTGGGGTCTCTGTCTGGTTTTGGAATCAAGGTAATGCTGGCTTCATAGAAAGAATTTGGAAGTTTTCTCAGAACATTTTAATGTATACATTTTTAATATTTATTCATTTCTGAAAGAGGGAGAGAGAGACCGAGCGCAAGTGGGGGAGCGGCAGAGAGAGAGGGAGACACAGAATCCGAAGCAAGCTCCAGGCTCTGAGCTGTCAGCACAGAGCCCAACATGGGACTCGAACTCACGAACTGTGAGGTCATGACCCGAGACAAAGTCGGACGCTTAACGACGGAGGCACCCAGGCGCCCTGTGACTGGAACATTCTAAATGCTGAACAAGTATTAGTAATTAATATAAATATTATTTGAAAAAATTAGCACTAATACACATACACACACACACCCACACACACAATCATGACTCTCAGGGTAAATATTTTTACACTAGAGCTGTTAATTTGCATATTTTTGTTGTTTTTTCTTTATTTGGAAAAAATGGGGATTTATTTTAGCCAACAAAAATGGAAAATACTATGTCTTTTATTGTTTTTTTTTTTTTTTTTCAACGTTTTTTATTTATTTTTGGGACAGAGAGAGAGACAGAGCATGAACGGGGGAGGGGCAGAGAGAGAGGGAGACACAGAATCAGAAACAGGCTCCAGGCTCCGAGCCATCAGCCCAGAGCCTGACGCGGGGCTCGAACTCACGGACCGCGAGATCGTGACCTGGCTGAAGTCGGACGCTTAACCGACTGCGCCACCCAGGGGCCCCTGTCTTTTATTGTTTTAAAACTCATTGAAATTTAATCAATAGTTGTTTTGGGTTTGCTTTGTTTTTTTTTCAGCTCTCCGTGTACCAGGAGACTTAAAGTTCTCAAGAGGTTTCTATTAAACTTAGTTTTTTTTTTAATCATTTTAAGTAAAATTCAGGGAATTATACTATAAAAGTTTTTAAGATGTAATCTATTTTCTAAGTAGAAAAACTCTTTAAAATTTAATTATATCATGATTCTTGAAAGCACAACTTATTTAAAATGAAGAAAAAAGAATACAACCCATTAGAACAGTTGATCAGAGTTAGAACAAACTGGACAATGACATTTTTTTTCCAGAAAAAAAAAACCTCAGAAGAATAATGTGTTTTCCAATCATACAATTAAAAAGACTGAATCGTAATAAATTAGGAGAAAGCATATGAAAAAGAGTCATTACTGCACAGTTCAATTAAAACAGTATTTTCTAAAAAAAAAAAAAAAAGCTTAATGTTTGGTCTTATCAACATGGCTAGACCAAAACCAATTTTCTCTAAATAATACGGGAAGAAAAAATCTGTTCATTTTAAAGCCTATTAATGAGAAACCATTGATTTCATTGATCAGAATAGATTAATTTATCAGGAGAAAATTCCTGTAAGAATCTCAGACACTTAAAATAAATAAAAGCAAAGACACGTCATGCCATGGACCCCACACAAATCAGAGCAAATACCGGGTGGGAAATAAGTTTGCACAGACAAATACAAGAAAAATGTTCATTTTCTTCTACTTCTTGTAACATGAAAGTGCTCAGTAATTCTGGCAATGCCGCGTCCACCATTCTGGGCATCTAGACCTGGAGAGGGTCACAGGAGAAATACACGTAAGACTTTGCATGTAGTTTGTGATCTAGTGTGAGGGAGGCAGTTAAGTGGTGGGAGATGCCCCACATGGTACAGAAACACAAGAAATGCTCTCCATGAGGCTGAGGCCATTGCCACGTGCATACAAAAAGGACATTGAGGACAAGAAAAAACCTGTGGTGAAATGGACTCCTGTTTGGTATTAGAAAGTAAACAAAATAAAACAAAACCAAAACCCTAGAAGTAACATTTCTTTAAAAAAATTTTTTTTTTTAACGTTTTATTTATTTTTGAGACAGAGAGAGACACAGCATGAACAGGGGAGGGTCAGCGAGAGGGAGACACAGAATCTGAAACAGGCTCCAGGCTCTGAGCCGTCAGCACAGAGCCCGACGTGGGGCTCGAACTCACGGACCGCGAGATCATGACCTGAGCCGAAGTAGGCCGCTTAAGCGACTGAGCCACCCAGGCGCCCCAGGCGTTTCTTTGAGTCTTTCATAAAATGGTATTTTCTGATAATCACTGAAAACAACTGATAATATGTCCGAATATGGTTTAGCTTGTAAGGCTGTGTCAGTAGATACAAATCTAAAAAACTGAAGTCCGAACTGAAGTCGCTATCACCACCACCACCAATAAAAACTAAAGACCATCAACCGGCTCATGTGCAAAACCAGGTATGATACCCAAGAGAAAAAAATTCGATGCTTAGAATTAGAACTACAAATTGAATTCTTCTTTAGGGGAAGTTCTCAAACTGGAACACGAGAATGTTTTTAAAAGTACATGTAGGGGCGCCTGGGTGGCTCAGTCGATTAGGCCTCCGACTCTTGGTTTCGGCTCAGGTCATGATCTCACGATTCATGAGTTCGAGCCCTGTGAGCTGAGAGCGCGGAGCCTCTCCCTTGCTCTCTGCCCCTCCCCCACTCACGCTCTATCTCTCTCTCAAATAAATAAATGAAAAATTTTTTTAAAGTACATGCAGTGGCAGAGATTGTCGGTGTCCCCTCCATTTCCATTCCCTTCATCTCCCACAGAAGCAGGTTTTTAGCTAGACACACGGACGTCTGGAAGAAACACTGTTACTTCCCAGTTTCCCTTGCACCTCGAGATGGCCATCTTCTACTCTAAGAGACATAAGTGGTAGTGTCACATACAGCTCCAAGATGAGCTTTAAAGATAGGGAAGGAGAAGGAGATGAGCTTTAAAGATAAAGAAGGAGAGAGAGATACACCTTTCTTTCTCCTTTTTACTAGCTACTAGGCAGACTTAGTGGATGGATTTTAAGCAGCCGCCATGGACCACGACACAGAACTCATGGATAGCTGAGCACCAAGACAGAATCCCGGGTCCTTGCTACGTCTCACCAGTACCAGATGACTGACCACCTACTGACTATATTTTTTCCTATGTGATGGAGTAATATACACCTCCCTTATTTGAGATATTATTTTTTGTTTTTGGTCATTCACAGCCCAGACAAAATCTACCTAAAGTTGAATTCTACAAGTAACAGTACCTAGAAGGATGGCATTAGCTTAGCCGTGCAGCAGGTAGGAAGTACTCTTACTGCAGACTGGAAAGCTAATTAATGTTATATGTTGGCAAAACACTTGGTCAAAGAGTCAACTGCTGAACCTCAGTAGACAGACCAATAGTTGCTCAGTCTACAGCAGCAGAAGTGCTAACAAATTTCAGAATGTGAAGTATCAGCCTGCTCCTTCTTTTTGCTCTTGGCAACAGAGAACTCAGACTAGGAGTGGCCAACTGTAAACTGAGATTGAAGAAAAATCTCCCTTGAATTATAATCTACGTTGACTGAGAATCCTGTGATTTTGAGGTCTGCAAGTTTGCAAAGGCCGAGCAAACCAATTATAGGAACTGGCTACAATGCCGTCCGTACCTAAGATAGATTATGTGCCGCGCCATGTACTTGCCCAGTTTCCCGGAAGCAGTGGGATTATGAGTGTTTCAGATGGCCTCCAGGGAGTCATCACTAAGTTCAGAGTGGGGGGAGGAGGGCATAGGGTAGAGGCCAATAAATAAAATATGGAGTCTTCAGGTTCAATGCTATGCCCAGACATGCTTTTGACTCCACTTGTTTATTGAACTGACAAGAAATAAACAGATCAGAAGCATACTAAATTTTTAAGGGAAAAGGGTTGCAAAAGATGTACCATGACGGTCTGCAGAGTGCATATGTGTGCAACTTCCAGGTCTGAAACCAGCAACAGAAGGAAGCAGGCATGAAGTATTAGAATCCAGCCAGAACAGCATTCTCTCTAACGCCCAGCCCAGATATGGCCTTGCAGACCGGACCAATACAGGACAATCAGCTAGAAGGTCCATCCCTTCCCAGAGGGATGTCGCGGTTCTTCAGATGAGGTAACAAAGAATGTCCTTCAGTGCTAGGGCAGAATGTTGTCGTGATTCTACAAAGCAGGATTCAGTAATTTCCACTGAATAATAGCTGATAGGCGCTTCCCATTCCCCCAATATTAAATGGGACTTTCAAAAACTTATGATCTTATTTCTACTCCATTTTAAATGGGGACTTTGGGGACTTTGCAGCTGCATTTGGACCTTCTGAAGAGGACAGCATCGACCATAAACCATGGATATACAAAAGGACAGGGTAACTGGATGGGGCTAGGGTGGGTAAACTCTGTACATAGCAATAAGAGTGGCCAAAAGAGTGAGACTGTGGGAGAATACTAATTGTTCTCCACTATCTCATCTGCCCTTGTTTTCAACAGACCCCCACGTTTTCAGATGGGTGCAAGGCCACTCAAATTAAAGACTACGTTGCTTAGCCTTTCTTTCTGCTAAGTGCAGACATGTGGCTGGGTTCCGACTATTTAGATAAAATCACAGTGACATGTGTAACTATGGGAAAGTGTTTAAAAGGGAAGAACACATTTCCTCTTTTGCCCCTCACCTGCCTACAGACTGGAATGGAAACCTGATCGCTGGCGCTTAAGTAGCCACCTTGGACCATGAGATGAAAGCTATATCCTGTATCCCTGACATGCTGGAACTTTATGCAGCTCTACTGCTTAGCTCTGGACCTCATTTACATGACTGAAAAACTTCCACTTTCTTTATGCCATCACTTTCTTCTGTCACTTTCAGACAACTGAACTATCACTTTTATACATACAAATATACACATGTGCACGTGTGTAATCTAGGTAAACCCTTTCTCTTTAGATTTTATATCATCAACAAAATCAAACCAGTAAAGTATCCTTGTCTAAAGAAAGGAGATTGGTTTTCTGTAAGACCTGTAATTCAGTGTTTCCTTCTTGTCCATGGAAAGCCTATAATCAACACTTAAGCTCTGCCCCCCTATACTAGAGTTAATCCTGGGGTTTTACTATACTTACCAAACACAGTGGCTCTAAGTATGTGTATAATATTAACCATGATTTAAGAATGTCAGTCCCTAGGGGTGCCTGGGTGGCTCAATTGGTTAAGCATCTGGCTTCGGCTCAGGTCATGATTTCATGGTTCGTGGGTTCGAGCCCCATGTTGGGCTCTGTGCTGACAGCTCAGAGCCTGGAGCCTGCTTCGGATTTTGGGTCTCCTTCTCTTTCTGCCCCTCCCCTGCTGGTGCTCTGTCTGTAAATCTCTCTCAAAAGTAAACAAACATTAAAAAAAAAAGAATGTCAGTTTCTAGAAGACAGTCATCAGGTTTTACCAAGCTCTTAATATTCTACATCCAACAAGTGTCTGACACACAGTCTGTATCCAATAAGTATTAGTTGAATAAATGCAAGTCTTTGGCTCCTTTGAAATGAATATCAATTCACAATTGACTTTTTCGTCCTGTTTCCAGAATTTAAATTGGTCAGATCTTAACAGTCTGAAATTCAATCTTTAAAAACAATGATGGGTTACATCACTCTCTCTTTTTCCCATTGTTTGCTGCTGACTCAGTGATGGTACCTTTCAGATAATCCTGCCAAGTCTAGTACAACATCCCAAATTTCACGCACTGCATATGCTATGCTCCTCTGATTTCTTCCTGGGTTTTGATAAGAACATAAGGTCTTAGATAATAATGAGGGTTCAGGAAATGTCCATCAGAGAATGATGATAAGGATGAGGATGGGAAGTCAGAGTAACCAGAGCAACGGATCCCCCTGTGCCAGCAGCAAGTGATGAAATGATCAGTGTTAGGAACAGAGACTGCTCACGGGCAGGGGTTCGAGCTGGACACTGAATACGCTTGGTTCTAGGAAGGAAGGGTAAATAGGACACAGAAATTAGGCCTCACGAAGTTTCTGCCACACAGCAGATTACGTAGGACGATAGCTCTGTGACACCTAGCCATTAGTACAGCATTTTATTTGACTTGTACACACACTTGATGAACACACTCTGCAGTTCATAGTTAGAGATGCTGTGACAGATAAACCAGTCATTATCTCCTTGTACTTTTTCTTCCCTGTGCTCATAATCAAACACAGCTTATCATCTGTTTATGCAGAGGCTCTCCACCTGCTTGGGGAGTGAGAGTTTCAAAAGGGAGGGTATACTGACTAGAAAAAGGTGTAGTAAAGTTTTGGAAGAAGGTATGTGTAATCTGAAATTTTCTGTCTAACAATACAGTGCAATCCTTAATTAGAAAATTATGATCATCCCTAATGTTTTTAAGAATGACCCCACCTGGAAAGGCAAGATGTCACAGCGGCAATGAAAAGCATGTGGAGGTTCGCAGGCTGGAGCGTGAACCTGAACTCTGGCAGGTATCAGCACAGTAACTTTGGTCAAGTCGCTGTGTGCCTCAATTTCCTCACCTGTCAAATGGGGGTAATAATATTTTCCTATCTGGTATGAGCCATTGTGAAAATTACATGAGTTAATCCACATAAAGTACTTAGGTACTTAGCACATTGCTTCCTACATATTATACACTGAATACATATCACCTTATAATTATTGTTAGCTATAAGCCAGCAGGAGTTCACAGAACAGAGAATCTTTAAGAATAAAGAGTTTTCTGTTCTACCAAAGGGAATGGATCAGTTTCTCTGCAAAGAACAGATTTTCTTGTTTATGAAAAGAGAACTTTAATTAAAATAGAATGAGAGGTAGTACTCTGAGCCTTAACCTCTCTGGTTCCAGAGTAAATACCATGCATTCAGCCAATATGTATTATCCCCGCCTCTTGCTCCTGTGGCCCTGGATGCTGTGCACACAGCGTAGCAAAATGGGGGTCAAGGGGTCAAGGAAGACAAACTGAGCACCGTGCTCAGAACTGGGCATGCAGTCAACAGAGGACCACAGAGACACTACTACATCTCAACAGCTCTTGAGCACTTATGGTATTGGGGAAAGAAAATAATCTAAGAAGTATTTATTTTTTCCTCCAGAGCACCTAGCTCAGCACCCACTCCCAAGAGGCAACTCTAGCTGGCATTTGACCCTTACCATTTTCACTTTCCTAAAACTGCTATGTCCCTTGGCTTCCATGGTGCCATTTCCTCCTTCGTCTTCCCCTACGTGGGCCTGACCCTGCCTTTTCACCCTCATCACAGGATCTATCACCCAAATGCCGGTCTTCCCGAATCCCCTGTTCTTAGCCTTCCATTTTCTTTCTGCTGATCTCATCACCCACAGCTTCATCTGCCACTCAAAAGCTAATTACTCACAAACATGTATCTCTACATCCTCATCTCCTTCCTGGGCTCTTAGCCTACCTTTTGTATAGTCTACAGGGGCTCTCCCTTGGGTTTTCTTTCTTTTTTTTTTTCTTAAACATTTATTTTGAGTGAGAGAAGGAGAGAGTGCACGTGTGAGCAGGGGAGGGGCAGAGAAAGGGAGAAAGAGAGAGAGAATCCCAGGCAGGCTCCATGCTGTCAGCGAAGAGCCTGACGTGGGGCTCAATCCCATGAACCATGAGATCATGACCTGAGCCAAAATCAAGAGTTGGACGCTTAAATGACTGAGCCACCCAGTTCTCATCTCCCCTGGATTTTCTATACAGGTATTGCAAATTCAGTATGTCCCAAACCAAACTCATTTTTTCTATCCAAATTCTTCCTTCCTCTCGTTTTCCCTCTTCTATTAGGTTTTGGGATAAAACACCATCCTTGACACTCATGCATACCTTTCTCACCTTCCCTTAGAAGCACTGTAAATTTTACTTCATTATTATTTGTTGAGTCTACCTTACTGTCTCCCATCGCTAGAGCGCTGTGCCTTAGATTAGCACAACAGTACGGCACAATGACTGAGCTGCTCAGGCATCACAGGATCTGAGTTTTCACTGAGTTTCTACCACTGATTAGTGATTGCCTGACCATGGGAAAATTACTTAACATCCTTGGGACTTAAGGATTAAATAAGCTAACATATGTCACTGCCCTAGAGCAGTGCTTGGCACAAAAGTACAACTTAAAAATATTAGCCACTGGCTTTATTATTATCACCATATTAAGTATTACTATTGGTATTGATATTGTTGCATTTATTACAGAGCTGAGCACAAAACTGATAAATAAAAAAAAATGAGTGATTGAATCAATATTATTGTTAGGAAGATTGCTGTGCAGCAGAAACTGAAGACCTACTCTATTATGCATTAAATCACTGTGGGCTCTCACCAAGTCTTTTTAGCCAGTCTGAACTCTGAGGCTCACTTTAAAAAGTGCAGATTAGGGGCGCCTGGGTGGCTCAGTCGGTTAAGTGTCTGACTCTTGATTTCAGCTCAGGTCATGATCTCAAGGTCTGTGAGATCAAGGCCCTTGTCGGACGCTGTGCTGACAGCACGGGGCCTGCTTGGGATTCTCTCTCTCTCTGCCCCTCCCCTGCTTGTATGCTCTCTCTCTCAAGATAATTAAACAAACATTAAAAAAAAATAAAGTGGAGACTAAAAATACCTATCTTACATACTTCTGTGACTACATCATGACGTAGCATGTGAGCCCTGTGGAATATGAAAAGCACTCTATCAATGAAAGGAAAAATGCTTACTATCAGTACATGTTATCATACTATGCGACTCGACCCTTACGTTTACAACAAAACACTGAGGTAGAGAGAATGTACAAAGGATTAAGGGAAAGAAGCTTCTCTTCTCTGTGTTATTTCTGAAAGGAATAACACGATTGCATTGTAACGGAACGACAGAAGGTAGAAAGAGGTTAGGAATGATGAGATTTCTCTCCTGACCAGGCTAGACAGAAAATGTAAAGCATCAACAGAAGATGTAATTACTTTCAAACCAATGAATCACGTGTAGAATAATCCTACAATAATGCGGTATTTAGCACATGATGTCAGTATCTTCCAAATGTAAATATAATACGCTGTCAAAAAAAGAAAAAGTGTTTTCTTGCTACATAACTGTTCCAATAATACTTATTCATTCTTTTGAAAAAATGTAAAAGTAGCAAGGGAGGGAGAGGAAGACAACAGAATGTCGCTATTTCAAAAAGAGGTCCGACAAGAGATAAAATAGCGAACAAGGTCTCACGGACACCCAAGATAACAACCTAGTTAAAGATATTAGAAATGATGGAATAAAGTCAGAAAACAACTTTGAGGGAAGTATTTTGCCTAAATTATTTGGGAGGCGGTTTATTCAGTGACTAGAAACACATCTGGGAATCTGGGAATGCATGTGGAAGAAAACTTAATTACCTAGTCCTTGCCGAACCTCTCTTTTTTTTTTTTCCCCGCAATTTCTTTTCCTCTATTCTGACAGATATTGCTGCTCAGGTGTCCAGCCACTAGGAATAAAGCTAGATATAAAAACCGGAATAAAATACAAATTTAGCACAATGCCCTTTCATCAGACTGTGTTCCAGTATGGACACATGGATGATTGGGAGTAATGAAAGAAAGAAATGGGACTCAAGACGTTAATGAGTTAGCATCATTTTGTTTTTGTTTTTTTTTTTTCCCTTCAGACAGACTGGAAAAGTAGGTCACAGGATAGGCTGGGCAGTGTGAGATAACTCTGTGACTCACTTACAGAAATCAACCTGCCAAAGTGATCCCGGCTTTGTGCCCTCGTTGCCCCTTTACTGCCTGAGTACACAGCAGAGAGATGGGAGGACAGAGCTTTCTCTGCAACGCTGTACCTCCCCTCTGCTGAGTCCTCCCTGCTGAAAGGTTCCCTTTTACCCCGAGTGCTCACTGGTTACTGGCTATGGCATTTCACTGGGCAATCTCTGGGTAGAGTCAACTCAGGGGTGCGAATGGATATCACGATGCTAAAGGGTTAATATTCTACAAGCAACATGACAAATTGGCCCAGAATTACACAGCACATTGACAAATGATTACAGCAAATTCTGAGAATGGATAATATCATGTCATTTTTAGTCAACACAAAGACGCTACAGGAAGGTACAACTTAAGATCTATGCAACTAGCAGGTGAAAACGTAACTGGTCGTTAATTCACTCAAAATGCATCTACGGGGCAAGGGAGATGGACCCGGTCTCCCAGGTTTAAGGTCTGGTTAACATAAACCCAAAGGCCCCTGGACCTCCGACAAAATAATCTGTGGAAACAAAGAGATCTTTTCATATATAAACTCTTTCATGTCTTAAAATGTATCTATCAACAGGACATTCCTTCATCTTCTTTCACACTTTAATGTGTGAATTTGAGGACTCAGAGATTCTTTTCCTCAGCACGAGAACATATGCCTGAGAGAAGAATTCTATGTGTTGTCATTTTGTGAATATATGTGAATATACGGTTTTATGTTGGGGAAGTGATTGAGTTTACTGCTCAAAGGAGGGGGGCCCAATTAAAGTCCGTGTCCAAGGTCCCAACGCCCTAGGAACCCTACGTATATCACCTTCAACATACCAAAGTGAAAAACCCTCTCGTTAGGAAGTTAACTCTTTCAAAATAACATGAAAAAATACAATTTTATACTTTTTGAAAAAATTCCAGCAATATCTTAAAAAAGTAACAGAAAAACCAGTTCAGTGCCAATTAATAAAAGGAATAAAACTCATGAGGTATTTATTGAAAATCATAAAGACACCAATCTTTCTGAAACCAGAATGGCACCTTGGTGGTATAGTTTGCTTCCGTATCCCTCCAAATCCCATTACACATTTCAAGGAATCATCTTATCCATTCATATAAAAACATCAACTTAATTTTCCAACTGGATTAATAAATCTGAATAGAATAATTTAAGTCATATGATCGTCTGCTCACGACCAGCTGTTTTAAATTAGTATATTAAGTAATTTAGACACTTTTCTTTGCAAAGGTTGCGTGATTTAATAAATTCCCATATGCCTCAGCACGTGCCAGCACCACCAGGTTATCTCCAATCCAGCTGCTGTTAGGAGAACAGTTGCCAACTTTCAAACAACTGCAGAGAATAATGAATCAACTTCAAGCTGGCTCACAAGTAAACTTCTACTGCTCCCAGCTATCACATGGGCCGGTTTCAATGGTAAAGAAAATTAATTAAAGAGATTTCACCTCCCTGTGTTTCAGAAACAGGGAGTCATAAATATCACTGAATTAGTAGTTTAAAAGCCCCCGTAGCTTCAGGTAGACTTAAACAGTTTGGACTTCTGTCTTAAATGCTATAGGTTGTTTTAAAAATTGGATTTTTTGGGGCACCTGGGTGGCTCAGTCAGTTAAGTGGCCGACTTCGGCTCAGGTCATGATCTCGCAGTCCATGAGTTCTAGCCCCGCATCGGGCTCTGTGCTGACAGCTCAGAGCCTGGAGCCTGCTTTGGATTCTGTGTCTCCCTCTCTCTGACCCTCCCCTGTTCGTGCTCTGTCTCTCCCTGTCTCAAAAATAAATAAACGTTAAAAAAAAATAAAAATAATAAAATAAAAAATAAAAAAAATTGGATTTTTTTGATGAGACAGATTAGGATGTGCTCTGTTCCTTATTCGTAACATGAATTTATGAGAAGATTCATATTCATGGAGAAAAAAAATCAAGATTCTCATCTATTAAAGGCTCACTAGGAAAAAAAGGGCTTCAAAGGCTTCAGAGGAAAGAAGACATTAATACAGGAGCTTAAAAAGCAGCTGCAAGAGGAAAGCACCAAACAAGTCATTTTAAGTCACAGTCATTTTATGAATGCACAAAATGGCAAAATGACAGTGTGAGGTCCTCCTTCTAAAAAAGACAATATTTTATTGAATTCTGATTAAACACTGGACAAAGCAATTTGTGCCGGATCAGTTATCGAGACCACCAGTGCCACAGGAATCCCTGAGACTTTGGTGTTTCCAACAAGCACTCCTCTACTTGGCATAAAGCCATCTAGTTTTCATAGGGAAAAATAAGCAAAACATCACAGAAGAATTCCCTTACTTCATTTATTTCTAAATATTTGTTACAGTTGAAAAGTACTCCCTGGATGGGTGGACCTTCCCGAAAGGACAGGAAACACGTTTTCACTAAGGAGCACAGGTGGACTCCACTGTCCGTGCAGGAGAGAGTGCTGTATGCTTCTTCACAAGCAACAGGGCAGAATGGACAAAATACACAATTTTATGGTTCTGATGAACTGTGTAAAACCATGCAAGGATCACGTGATTAGTCGTGAGGATTTGATTTCTTCTTTTTTTCTGAAGAGTACCTGTAACTTTTCTCAGTCATCTGCTCTCTGTATCAGTGCACCATACTGTCTGCCTTCTACATTTTTCCAATACATCTCGTAAGTTAAAATCTAAGTATGAAATTGTATACCGAGGTTGCTTCTGCCCTCGCTGTACATATACAACACAGAGTTTTAATAAAAAACAACGTTTCAGAGATGCTATCTAGACCCATACTCTACCATTTCAGTGATTCACACTACTTGAAATTGACATTGTGGATGGATGGGTGTGGGATGGGGGCGTCTTCTCCAGGCATCTCCAGTATCCTCTCCAGGGATCTCTGATATTTCCAGCAATGGAAACACTACAGATCCTCAGGCAGAGTACTTCGTTCTGGGATCTTTCCGATAGCAGGGTAGCTCTAGAAAAGCTACAATGATGCCTCAGGGTAATTCAGAATCCAAAAAAAGGACAATGAGTTTAACCCATGAATAAAGGCAAGAAAGAGCCTACTCTCTAACACTTTGATGTGATCATCTTTTCACCTCTCTATACCTCACGGATGCTGTTGAGACTGTTCAAGATGCAACAGATTTAAGAAGGCCACCTTTGGAACAACATAAAAGGCTAGTACTTATTGTGAAATTGTTGCCTAGTTAGGTAGCCACAGTAATTCCCCAAACAACTGAGTCAGCACTCACCCAAGTGGAGGAGAAAGAGAGGTGTTGATTCCTTAACCTCACTGAATCACATTAATGCAACAAACTATTTGGAAAGTGTTCTAGTCTATTCTGCACAACAGGATGCATGTCTCCACTTGGCAAAATCTTGTGCAACAGGTATGAATTGTACACATTATTTGCCACTGCCCTAGTAATAAGCAAGAGGCAAGAAATTTCACAGGTGCAACAACTTATCTGCAATTTTGAAAACATTCCATTCACCAGGGCCAACGTGCCCAAAAGGACTCTCTCACAGGAGGCAAGTTTACCTACAATAAGCTAGAATGAACGCAAAGGAGAGATACAGGGAAACTTAACAGGCATCTAACATAAAAGTTCTCACACTTCAGCCTTGACCTCCATTCTGTTCAAGAGCAGAGAGTACTATGGATGGTAAGATCTGTCATTATTCTTTCTACTTTGAAGGCTGTATATATTTAACAATTACAATTGCGAAATCCGAGAATAAATACGCCTTCTATTCGCTGATTTGAATATTCGAACAATTAGCTGTGTTTGTTTGAAGGCACACAAGTGTCTTTATTTCTAGTGGTTAGGATAATCAAGAAATGCCTAGAGGTGGAAAAAAAATTTAGAAAGACATAAAGGAAAGATGAGGAAGGAAGGAGCAAGTAAAAAGAAGAAGAAAAAGATTTAAAAAGATTTCTATGTAGTCAGGATAAGTCACTAATTGAAGGTGGAAAAAATAACTGCTCACAGTTTGTATAAAGCAATCATACCCATGTAGCACTTCGACATGGTACAAAGGTATATAATTATAAACAAGAAGATGGAAACACAAAGTTGTATCTTAATTAAGAGAAACAACAGAGGAAAAAATTATGGAAAAAAATTATGGAAAGTAGGAAGACGCATGCCACAGATACGCCCGGATAAATGACATATCGCCACGGGGGGAGAGCAGTGCCCCAGACTTGAGAAGGTTTCGTATGACCTTGGCCAGCCCTGCTATTTCCTGCCTTGTATAATCACAGAAGGCAGTCAACGTTTGGTGATGATGAGAAGTAGGGTTTTGAAGAATATAATTATGGGCTGCAAGTGTTTTCTGTGGAAACAAAATGATCATTCATGTCTAAGATTGTGTAAATATGCCTTAATTTTGGTCAACAGCAATTTCAACTTTAAAAACACAGAATCCCAAAACCACCTTATACATCACAATTCTCCAAGTGATCTTCAGGGATAAGCGGGTAAAAGCAAGAACGTTCCAGATACTCTTCAAAAAATGCTACTTGGGAGAAAATTATCTACTCCGCGGTGACATGATTTGGCCGATCTCCACATCGGGCCCAGCTCACAACCTCAAAAAGCCACATTAAAGGAGATTTAAGCAAAGCCAACACAGTTTTCATCTACGAGGTCAGGTAGAAAAATGATTGCAATGCGTGTTACCTTGGACAGACTGTGGCAATCTCACACAAATTAATGGTATTTTGTGAACAGATGGGAGGTGGATATAAGAAGAAACCACATCAAGGGTCCCTAAGGAAACTTAAAGGCTCGGAAAGCTTCAAAACTCTCGCCTTCGCTCTGGTACCTTTAATTGTGGCTACAATAAGTGCATTTTTGCCACATGCTTTCGAAAGAAAAAAAGAAATGGTTATTTTCTTAAGTACTAACAGACTTACTTCTCTTTCAGAAAATCCACCACTCTTTTGAAGTCGGCCACGCAGTATTCTCTTCTCATTTCCGTGAGTACAGAGTCAGAGGCAGACTGGACCGGTATGTGCAGAAAAGCATAGACTCTGGGATGATTAAGGATTTTTGCCATTTCCTTTAAAAAAAAAAAAATGGAAGGAGAAAACATTAATCATTTTAAGGAATCAGGTAATGGTTCCCTTCAGATCAACACTCACAAGGGCAATCAAATCAACACGCTGAAAACAGACCAATCACCCAGGCTCTTCAAGCGAGTGTCGACTGGCAATACTCTCTGATGACATTTGGAAATTTAATGTTACTTTCAGAGGATTCCACGCAAGAGTGGCTTCCTCATGTTTATCGTCTCTGTTAGGTGACAAAACAAAGGTAAACTCATGGATGCCTAAAGAGGAAGGTTTTTGAGTCTTTCAAAATAAACACTCCCTTGCCTCAAAGAAGTTTTATTATTTTGCCTTGCTACATTAGCAGGAAAGACACCAAGAGTTAAACAGTTGAGGCTCTACAATCCTGTGAGCTTGGATAAAATCTCCAAATTTAAGGCCAGTCAACACTTTTTTTTTTTTAATACCGAAAGAGAAGAAGGAATATGTAACTCACCTGTTTCTTTTTCAGCTAGTTAATGAACACGTATTTTCTGAGTATCTACTATGCAAAAGACACAGCATCACACAATGAAGCTAACCAGTTGGCCGGCTGATAGCTAGATGTAGAGTGTGCAAGAAGGGAGGAACAGGAAGATGATCCAATTTTGCAAAGGTAGAGCAAAATGGAGCGAAGCAAATTAGGAAGCCCAGAGAGTGTCTTAAAATTCCTCAGAGGACACAAAGGTGGGCAGGGAAAAGAGTGATACAAGGAAAGCTGCGTGAATGTGACCATTTATGAAAGCAGTAAGAACACGAGACGGATTCAGTCCTTCTCCAACTGCCCCCTGCCACTGGCTCATCAACTGGAGCCTGGCGGAAGGGGGAGAAGAGGAGAAGAGGAAAAGAGAAGAGGGCGCAGGGGGAGAGGGCGTGTACAAAGAGACCAAGAAGTAAGAATGTTGAGAAAGGAGCTGCTCCTTGATAACCTGCATGCGACCAGTGATTTTTAGCTTTTGAAATACTGCATTTTCCTACGTGTTATTTCATTTCGTCCTTACAACAGTATTTTGAGGATCTATGGAGTCTGAGAGCCAGCTAATTCTGTAGAGTCACCTCCTAGCTCTTTAGGGGTCAGTCATGCATATGTATTAACCATGCCCTGTGTGTCTCCACTTTCTTTCCACCAACTGTGAACATCAGGGCTTTTAGGAATGCGCACGAAAAGAGCAATGAACTCGGATCGGTCACCTTCTTAATAGCAGCCTAGTCATTTAAAAAAATCATTTTGGACCAAGAAATTCAAATAGCCAAATAACAGGACTCCTTGGAATGTTTTATCCATACTTTCTCTACTAGAAATTAATAGGTATACACACCTTGTCTTGTATCTATCTGGAAAGACAGACAGATACGTGTCCATAGAGACATATACATTAGAGCTGGAGTTGAAGAGTTTCTTATTCAACAGAAAAACGAAGGCCTAACATATTATCTGTTCACAAAACTGTCATGTTTCTTGGCTGGGTATTCAGCCAGTAGGCTCTTCAGCACGAGCGGCACAGGAGGCCGCGTCAGGCGACGCTAATCATCACACACCCTGACGCATACATGCTGGCCTTCTGCTATGCTTCTCTGCTGGCCAGGTCTTTTGCGGCTGAACATCAAGATCCACAGTGTAACAAAAGTGTGTGTTTACTAAAGGGGCAGGACCCTGCGTTGGCCAACCTTCAACATACCTACTGTGATAAAAAGTGACACTTTAACAAGGAACATAATTCAGGGAATGAAATTTCACTCTCCTTCTCTGTGCCTCGGTTTTCTTACCTGTAAGACAGAGAGAGTGGCCGACCCACCTTCTAGGGATACCGGGAAAATAAAATAATTCAGTATGTGTTTACATGTAAGCCCTCAACAGACCAATTTATCTAATACTCTTCTTTCTTCCTTGAATAGTTTCTAAAGTTCACGGTAACACATTTTCATACAGAGAAATGGGAACCTGGGAACAGCATTTCAATGAGCTGGTTCCTGTAACTAGTAAGTGAAGGAGGTTTAACTTGTGCTGATGTGCATACAATAAATTAGAAAGCGGTTCCCAGCGAGCATGACCTTGGGCCAGAAAGGGGAGTGCAGTTTCTCTTGGAAACTCTCAGGGTGGCCTGCTATAAGCAGGACCCTGCTCCGGGTGAACTACTGGCCTGTCGCAGTATGACAACTTACAAATTGAAACGTTAATAGCAAACAGGGAGGATGAACGCGGTGGGCTTTTCCCGTGGGCTCTCAAAATAAGATTCCCCACTAGCAATTACCCTCAGCTTCATGCTACAGGCCCGGCAATGTTTTAGAATGGTAGGCGCCAGAACACAAAATAAAAATAAACTTACCCCTTAATTAAAGTCTGTATTTCTCCCACTAAAAGAATTAGGACTTCACAGATTCATGTACCCCGAAGAGACAGAGTAGATATTTTCTGTTCTGGTTTTAGGTCTATTCCTTTTCTCAAGAACTCTGCATGTTGGTGAAGGACCTTTTGGTTTCTTCACCTTTCAAAATTCTTCCCTTATTTCTAAGGTTCAGCTTATTGTTACAGGTTCTCTGGTGCCAGAGATTACTTCCTCCTCTCTGACGCCTCAGCAACTGCTCCTGCTGTTACCCAAGTGCTTTCTTGGTCCCACCTTGCCCCACGGTCATCGATCTCCAAGAGGGAGGCTCTCTGAGAGGAGGAAATAACTATCTTGCCCTTCTCGTTGGGTCCCCACAATGGTTACTGCTAGGTATACAACCAAACATGTAAATATTGATATGGGTTAAAACCACATGAACATACATGGAGAGAGATTTAAATTTTTTTTAAATGTTTATTCATTTGAGGGAGAGAGAGGCAGAGCACACGTCGGGGAGGGGCAGAGAGAGAGGGAGACACAGAATCCGAAGCAGGCTCCAGGCTGTGAGCTGTCACCACAGAGCCCGACGCGTGGCTCGAACTCATCAACCGTGAGATCGTGACCTGAGCCGAAGTTGGACACTTACTCGACTAAGCCACCCAGGCGCCCCCATAGAAAGAGAGTTAAAATGTGTGTGCTGTTTGATAGGAAGACAGATGTTCAAATAGTAATAGTTGGTTGGACTCAAGCAGGTAAACAAACATATGATTGGCCAGCCTTAGTTTTTGGAAGTGAAAAATTCTATGTTAATATATAAGTAAATATAAAGTAAAAATGAGACATTTCATAGGTAGAACCCCCTCCCCATTGGGTTATATATCTAAAAATCAGTTGCAGCTTTAGGTTGGAATCACAATGTGTTTTCTTAGGCAAGTAGTTTATAAATGCAATTAATTTATAAATTAATTATAAATGTGGGGCCCAGGTTAACCAAAGGAATAAGTGGGGGGGGGGCACTTAGTTCAAAATGTGGCTAACAAAAAAATGGCAGCCATGAGCAAACCCTGAGTTCTGAGCTGGCTGTGAGTCCGAGTAGGTGGGCAAGTATGCGAGTTGGTATGTGGGCACACGAGGGGTGTGTGTATGAGGAGCTGTGGTAGCAACTAGTATGGAAACAGTATCTCTTTTAATGTAAGGTCACTTACACTTTAAGGGCTAATGTATCAAGGCTGCTTAACATCTAGACGGTGACTACTTTAGAAGCAGGGATTACAGAATGGTTAACCAAATCAATGAAACAGTATTTCCACCCAGTGCTTTTCTTTGGAGCTCTCCTTTCACGAGCTGGTAATCGTCTCAATGTTTGTTAGTTTTTTTATGAAATTAAAAAGCAAAGAAAACGTAACGAGTTGACGAAAACAGACCATTTTTAAAAGCAATCCTATAACGGGTACATCGTTAAAAGAAATGTGTCATTTCTGTTGCTCTGCAGTCATCAAATGAATCATCATATTCTGTCTGGTTTTAAATATGTACGCTACCAGTTTAACAAGGTCACTCAGCGTGTGAGTGCACGAAATGTACTAATACTTGTATTCAGATGTCTGTGCATTCATTTTGATGGTTACCAGTCATAAAGTCTGCTCAGATTGTAGCTTTGTTAGAAAGTATATGCATATTTAAAAAGCTAATCTTGACAGTGCTACATTGTTTTCAACTAACCTAAGACATATGAGGAAGCAAAAAGCAAAAAGATACTTCAAAAAAAGATAAATTAAACCATTCCTTTAAGCATTGCAAACAAAGCTTATAGGAGATATCATTCACATGCCATACAATTGACCTATAAAAAAAGGTGTGCAATTAAATGCTTTTTAGTATATTCACAGGATGGTGCAGCCATCTAAAATCTAATTTTAGAATTGATTCATTCCCCCTAAAACGAATCCCAAATCTTCCCATTTTCCCCTTTCCACAACCCCCTCCCCCCAGTCCGAAACAATGAGCAGTCTACTCTCTGGCTTTACAAATTGCCTATTCTGGACAATTCATATAAATAGAACCATCAGTCATTCATGTTGAAGTACGTAGGCTTTTCTTTTCAATTAAATAAAATATAGCGATGTAGAGTTTATTAAATATGCCATTTCGTACAAAAGTACCTCAAATGTTCTCAATATTTATTAGCTTCAAAGGTAGTAAAGCAAGTTTCATCCATACTTATGGACTTCTGCAACACAATCTAATGGCATAAATCTGACAGAGATTAGCTGTTACATATAAAATCTTTTTAGGAAAAACTGTAACAGATACAAAAGATGGAGAGGGAATGTTAAAAAATTCTTTAAAAAAACTTCTCTTAAAAAGAGAAGAACTGGGGGAGGGGAGTATAACTGATCATTTTTTGGTTCCTATTTTTTTGTTGTTGTTTTATTGTGGCAAAATATATGTAACATAAAATTTCCCATTTTGACTACTTTTGAATGTATGATTCCATGACATTAAACATGCTTTCATGATGTTATATTCAGCCATCACCACTATCCATCTCTAGAACTTTTTTATCATCCCAAACTGAAAACTCTGTACCCATAAACATCACTCCCCATGCCTCCCTCCCCCTGCCCTTGGTAATCGCCATTTAGTTTCTGTCTATGAACCTGACTATTCTGCTAGGCACCTCATATAAGTGAAATCATTACAGTATCTGTCCTTTTTGTCTGGCTTATTTCACTTGGCGTAACATCTTCTACGTTCACCCTGCTGTAGCAATACTTTGCTATTCTAAGTATCTCTTCCAAGGAGCTGGGTGCTCCACTGTCAATGCCAGAGCACACTGTACAGGCTCCTATCAGCACTTACTTCCCTGTCCTGTAATTCTGCCATACATGCTCACACCCCAAGGATGTATCTTACTTATTCCCTGCATCTCCCCATATCCTCGCTAATGCCTGGCCCTTAAATACTTAAGTTATAGTTGAATGAACGAATGATTCGATGAGCCAATTAATTAGTCAACATGAATTATTTTAGAGGAAGTCCTACAAAGACTTCTAGGTAAAGGTCAAAACAGCAATGCCTGTGTTCTAGGAGATCCTATTTCCGGAGTCACCTTCAATACTCCCAAAGTCATGTAAGTCAAGATAAAATAAGACCGGAGTCATGTGTCATCCATTACTTCATTAATGACACCGTAACAGCCACTAAGTGAATTACCAGCACCTACATTTACTCTCAGCAATCTAAAAATAAATTATCATTTAACAGCAGCAGTAAGACAATTGAGGGAGCATAAGAAGAGAACACTTCCAATCCGCATGTCCCAAGTGAGGAGGATTAGATACTGTGAACAGATTCTAATTCACATTTGATCTATAACTTAATTATAAGAGGAAATTCACTTCCAAACTGCAAAGAGTTAACATTTTCAATATTTGCATTAATATAAGTTGAGCCCTCTGTTCTAATTAGCCTTCAAAGAAATGTTAAAAGGACTTCAATGCTCCTTTACCATTACAAGGGTCATCGTCAATAATCAGACTTTGCATTACAAAGATAAAAATGTATATGAATACTAATGTCAGAATGCTAAGAGTTGTAATCACACACACATTTGTCTTCAACTGATGTTACCATTGTTCTATTTCATAATTATTATTCCGCTCTGGTCACCAAGACATCAAGGGAGTTTTTATATCCTGTGGTGGTGATAGTTTCATGAATCTGTATGTATGTGAAAATTCATGAAAACTTGAACATACATGACTAAGTCCATTTTACTGTGCAAAATTTAAGATAAAACGGCAAAGAGGAAAACTCACAGTAAAATTTGTTGTGTTTTAAACACCATATAACATGAACAGGTAATAGCCTAAAAAAAAACAAACGAGCAATATAGTTGCCTTGTTTTCTATTAAAACAAAACAACACTGAGTCTTCTAAACACTAAAAGAACAAATCAATACTTGATCAGTTTAATGGGGAAAGTGCAGTCTGATTACACCGAGCACTCAGCAAAGGCTGTCCTATCGGCTTCTCTCAAACCTGACACAAATAATTAAGGAATGCGACTGAGAGGCAGAGGTTGAAGATATATTTCTCATTTCTTTATGGTCTCATCATTCAAAGGCTAACTTCAGGTAACTTCTGTTTCAAGTGTTAGGTGGTATACTAAGAAGAATGTTCTTGTAGTTTAATCGCTCCAGTCACAATTGCTTGGTGTGGACTTGCTCACAGCAAGTATTTAGTCAACATGAAACTAACTTTCTGGGACTGGGGATGCAGACAGAGAAGGACAGCAAACTCCTGGGCATCTTATAAACGTGCACAAACAAAACCACGTCCTCTGCAGATGAGCACAGTGCAGGGGTGGGGGTGGGGGCCCTATGTGCATCTCCTCTGACCCCTCATCTCCTGAAGTGGCTTCCCTCCCTATGGGGATGTTACCATCTCTGCCTAAACTCAGGAGTAGCCACATGACTTGAACAGCCAATGAGATGTGGGCAGAAATGACAGGTATGACTTCTGGACAGAAGGGTTTCTCCATCTCTAATTTTCCCCTTCTCCTACGATCGAAGTTCGGACGTAGAGACAGCTCAAACAGAGCTTCAGTCAGTCCCTGACAAGCATTTAGCATGAGCAAGGAAATACGTTTTTGTCATTATAAGACAGTGTCATTTTTTGAGATCATTTGTCATACAGCATTACCTCATGCATCCCACTGCCACACTGTCATTTTATGGATGAAGGAAAGAACATTTGGAGACATTTAAAATAATATGTTCAGGGGTACCTGGGTGGCTCAGTCGGTTAAGTGTCTGACTTCGGCTCAGGTCGTGATCTCACAGTTCGTGGGTTCGAGCCCCGGGTCAGGCTCTGTGCTGACAGCTGGGAGCCTGGAGCCTGCTTCAGATTCTGTGTCTCCCTCTCTCTCTGCCCCTCCCCTGCTCAGGCTCTGTCTCTCTCTCAGAAATAAATACACGTTAAAAAAACTTTTTTTAAATAAAAAATAAAGTTTATTTATTTATTTTGAGGAAGGGAGGGAGAGAGGGAGAGAGAGAGAGAGAGAGGGAGGGAGAGAAGGCGCACACAGGCAGAAGAGGGACAGAGAGAATCCTGAGCAGGTTCCACGCTGTTAGTGCGGCACTGGACGGCAGGGCTCAATCCCACAAACCGTGAGATCATGACCTGAGCTGAAATCAAGAGTTCAACGCTTTACAGACTGAGCCACCCAGGCACCCCTGCAAAGTCCTTTTCCTTAAGCAATTTTCAATAAATACTGGGATGGAACTATAAATCAGTTACAAAGAGAGAAGAGGGGAGGAAGAAATTAACTCGTTACATGGGCAGCAGAAGATTTCATTCCAAATGGAGTTCAATCTTCAAGGATAAAAATTTTCCAGGCAAACCGCACTGGTAACACATAACCTATCCCACGGTCTTGAGACACAAAGCTGCATATTTTGTACAATAATCTACCAACCTATTATATAAATTGTGCTTTTTTTTTTTTTTTTTTTTGCCTAATAATATCGATTATATCTTTTAAAGTACACTTGAGAAAAATAAGAAATGCACTTGGGGACCACTTAAGGTTTCCATACCTATTTACCCTTTTATCAAGTATACCAATTGTAACATTCTTTCTTGAAATCATGTTAAAGAGGGAATTGTTCACTTGAGAGATTTGGTTTATAGATCTTATGAAGCTGTACTCGTTACACACCTTTGGAAAAAAGATGCAAAAAGTAATTCGCATACATAAAATAATTTTAAAAGCCCACTTCTTTTAAAAAATAAACACTAAAAAATATTTTCCTGTATTATCAAAGTAATATGTATTCATTTTTGAGATTTTTGGGAAACAGAAAAATAGAATGGGAAAAACTAATAGTTACAACAATCACTGTTAAAAAAGAGAAACATTACTCTTATTATCATCTTAAAACAATCAAATTATAAAATTATATCCGATATTACCCAGAGGGCTTTAGAAGAAGTGAGATGATTTTCAAAGACCAAAATATTAAGCTAATAATATTCCTTAACAAAACATCATTCCTGTGAGCTCAGTTTTTTCCAAAATGAAAGAAAACCTTTCTTCTAGGCAGGGTCCAAATCACCCAGGCACTTAACACTCCAGGGGCTCTTAAAGCTGCCACATTAGCATAACAGGAGAGAAATCTGAATATGGGAACGACAAACAAAGGAGAATCAGAGATAACAATCAGCAAAACACCTTAGCATCGTTCTGGAAGAAGTTACTACCCTTAGAACAATGTTGTCCAGGGAGCTACAATGAGCGAGTGAACAAAATAAATAAGACAAGAAAGAAATTTCTTTGTTCGAGAAGAACATAAAAATGGGAATGAAAGTAAAAGATGAGGAGAGGGACAGACGGGCAGTCCTTTCCCCACTCCCAAAGGGACCGTAATGCGAGGGAGCTCTTCAAAGATCTTCAAGACCTTTGATCTTAAAAGCGTGCACCATCGGCAGTCATTTATTTAGAATGATTAGCAGGGGCACCAAAAAACGTTCTCAGCCCTCTGCAAATCACAATGCCATGAGTGGTGCAGCAGCAGTTAATAGTAACAACAACAATAATAATAGTAATAATAATAATAATAATAGTAATAATAATAATTGTGATGGTGATGTAAAAAATATAGCAGTTAGCATCCTCATGTACTAGAGGCTGTGCTAAGTCACATGCCTCAAATGTAAACTTCTGAACAAATTAGGAATTAGTTTTACTGCATCTAAGACTGAGAGAAGCTAACGACCTTGCCCAAGGGACACTGGCAGAACGGGATTGGAAACACTGGCACCCTGCCCCTGGAACCAGAATATGCCACCAGAATTACACCTCTTTGGTATAGGAGACATTTCGAGTTAAAGGCAATGGAGAAGCAGCAGACCCAGGAAAAGCGGTAAAACACAGGGCCTTTGTTTTCCTTTTGTAAAGGCAATTTCTATTTATAAAGGAAATTTTCATTTTTAAAGACGGAAATTTGGAAAAAAGAAAAAGATACAAATATGGACACTCTGGACCAGGAAGAGGAGAACATTGAACGATTCTCATGGGAGACAAAAAGTAAAACTTGGGTCTGCATTGCAAACCTTCCTAAGGAATCCTTGTTTACTTTTCCTGGCCACCTTCTTTTAACTGGTCTCCCTCACACAAAAGCCCCAAATCCCTTTTGTTTCAGCACAGGATGGTATACAGACCCAAGTTCCAAACACAGGGTTGGTGATTGTCAGGTGCTTCCTCGAGCACACGTGATGATGCATTTGTTGATCAACTTCTGTTTTACTCTCACTAATCTGTCTTTGGCCACTCTAACTTGCAGAACCCCTCCCAGAGAGACGAGGATGGGTAGAGGAAAAGATTTTTCCCCTCCCCTACGCACAGCTCCATCAAATGTGCCTCACAAAGCATCGTTCCTGCAGACCAATGTGTGCTTCTCCCTAAACCTAATATTCTTGAGGAACAGCACAAACTAACTCACGTGAAGGTGTTAGCAATAATTTCTGGGGGTGGGGCTGGACAGAAGCCTTGAAGAGGGATCTCTCTAAAAAGACTTAAATCTCTCTCTCTCTCTCTCTCTCTCTCTCTATATATATATATATATATATATATATATTAAAGTGGATTTAAATTTTAAGTTGCCTATTTTTCCTTATATCAGATTTATTAGAAATGTATGGATTTTTCAAACGTGTCAAAATGCATAAATTAAATAGCTCCTATTACATTGCTTGAAATTAGATGATAGTAAATGGGATCTTTGCAGTCTTTTGCTACTGAGCAGTATGAAATCTAAACTCAAACTGATAAATGGGTATATAATTTGTATAGGGCAACAAGGCAGGGTTCCTCCTGGTTCCTCCTGGTTCCACTTTAATTGTTTTCACTTGGTAAAATTGGCTTCACACATCAGTTCTTTAATTGGAGCTGAACTGAAAGCATTTGCAGTGACGGCGGGGTAGGCTGGCTTGTCGAAGAACACACTGTCAGAATATTCTGATATTCTAACCTGCTGCTTTTCTAAGCATCGTGGCTCCAATGTTACAGCACCAGACAGACTGTCTAGAACATAAAGATCAGGAAAAACTTCTCTTTCATGAAGCCAATTCACCTTTTAAGACTTGAGCTAATTTTTTACTGGTTTGTTTTGTTTTTAATTTTTTAAATGTTTATTTACTTTTGAGTGGGGGTGGGGGGGAGGCGCAGAGAGAGAGAGGGAGACAGAGGATCCAAAGCCACTCTGTGCCGACAGCAGAGAGCCCAACGTGGGGCTCGAACTCACGAACCGTGAGATCAGGGCCTGAGCCGAAGATGGGAGGCTTAACCAACTGAGCCACTCAGACATCCCAAAGTTTTGTTGTTTTTTAATCAAATGGAAGTTAAAATTCAGTGAGATTGAAATAAGATTTCTTCAAATTAGAGACGAAAATGAAGATTTTTATCAAAATCTTCTGTCAAAGCCTGTGCCTCTACAAATATGAAAAAAATAGGCTGCACCTTTATTGTAAGTTTCTGCCTCATGAGAATAGAATTTGATACAGAAGTGTTTTCAGATCTTAAATTCTGCCATTTTTATTGGACGAAATTACTTTAACAAAATGACAATCAGCCTTTGTACTTCATCTTTCCAATGATCAAACAGGTCTTGAATGTATATTATCAACCCATTATGTTTACCCACCTTCAGAACTGCATTAACATGGATCTAGGTAACAATGGTTCAGGAGATACTAAGGCACCAGATTACATGCTAAGAATTTTCTTCTGTCTTAGGTGAGAAAAATGATTTCCAAATCAAGTACTCTGCCTTTTCCTTAATATTTCAAAATTAGCTAGAGATCGAGAATATAGAAGACAGAAAGGAAAAGAAAGAACTATGTCAAAGGTAAGTCTAACAACATGTGGAATATGCTGGAGTGACCCGGGATGGAGGGGAAAGGTCTATCTAATGTTAAATCATTTCTCTGTTCCCATCCTCACAGGACTCTAATCTCTCCCTAGAACTACCCAAAGGGCACAGTTCAGAGGACATCTAGGAAGAACCGGGAATTACTCTGAAAGGTATCAAGAAGAGGAGTACACATTCCAGATGAAGACATGTATCCCGAGCATCCCATGAGTCAAATTAACACTCTGGAATGTCTTCTGAGTGAAATGAAGGAAGGAAAATTCAACACTTTAGAGGTTTAAGGATTACACATTAAAACTACTCATTAAAAGCTAAAAACAAATGGGATTCTCCCATCTGGGTGTTTAATTTTATTTTTTCCTTAATAGACTTTTGAGTGACTTTCCACAATTGCTGGCTATATAAATGAAGTTTATTAATTTTTTTTATTTTTTTAATGTTTATTTATTGAAAGAGAGAGAGAGACAGAGCACAAACAGGGGAGGGACAGAGAGAGAGGGAGACAGAATCCGAAGCAGGCTCCAGGCTCCGCGCTGTTGGCACAGAGCCCGACACGGGGCTCGAACTCACGAACCAAACCGTGAGATCATGACCGGAGCTGAAGTCAGACGCTTAACCGCTTAACCAACTGAGCCACCCAGGCTCCCCTAAATGAAGTTTGAAAACGAACTTTATATAGATGAATGGATAAAGGAAATGTGGTATATACTGTTGCATACACACACACACACACACACACACACACACACAGAGTAACATATCCAGCCATTAAATAAAAAAAAAAAAAAATCCTGCCACTTCCAACAGTCTGAATGGACCTTGAAGGCATTATGCTAAGTGAAATAAGCCAAATCTTAAAAGTTCTCATCACAAGGAAAAAAAAATTTAAGCATGTGTGGTGAGGATTAACTAGATTTATTGGGGTTATTTTACAATATATACAAATATCGAATCATTATGTTGAATGCATGAAACTAGTATGTTACATGTCAATTATATCTCAATTTTAAAAATGATTGTGGTAATTGGATTGTGGTGGTTGGACAACTACACAAATTTACTAAAAATTATCGTCGAACTGCATACTTTATTTTTTTTTTAAACTGCATACTTTAAAACATAGGAGTATAACATTCAAGCTTAAAATGCAGAAATTTAGGTATAAAGTATCTAAAGTTGATGTTGGCTTAGAGGCGTATACCAGGTCATTGAAAAAGCCAAAATAAGAACTGTGTATACCAAAATAGAGTTTGTTGCACTCAAATACATTGCCCCCTGGTAAAATTAGCTGCTAGTAAAAGCTAAATAAAAGATGCCAACTATTTTTTATATATGATGTGGTGGGTGAATGCGGTAGGAGCATGGGGCTAATGAGAATGGAGTCTGTGGTAATTGCCTAGTAAAGGTACAGGGTTCTAAGGACTCAACATAAATTATTAACCCTCTGTGTACACTGGGAAAGACGGGCGGGGGAGGGGTTGATCAAGTATGGATGGATTTTTAGTAAACAGGGTAGCTTGGAGGTGGGGGGGGCTGCATTTCAGACTGCGGGTGACATCTGAACAAGGGTGAAAAGTCTAGAGCACATTCTAGGCAAAGCAGTAGGTCTGCTCAAAGTGGAAGTGTGTTACTTGAAAACTGATACATGTTAGAGGGAGAGAGGAAAGTCACCACTGGAAAAGGAGACCGGGAAGGAGCCTGAGTCCTGGAGGGCTAGAGTGCCAGACCAGGGTGTGGGATTTTGTTTTGCAGAGAAGTGAGTGGTATTGAAACTTTTGCTTGGTATTTATTACCCCAAATGATTCTCTGAAAACCAGGAGCCACCTGATACATTTTTTATTGACACTGAAATCTTTCCCGAGGAGTTTAAATAGTTGCAGAAGATGTACTCTCTGGCATATTTCAAATATGGGACTGTGAAATACAACTGTTACATCACACTCTGAAACGTATTCAATGAGATATAAAAAATAGGAAAATTGGCATCCTTTTTTCCCTCCACTTTGAATTTCCTTTCTAATTCTGCCACAGCATTTTATCTAATAATTTTTAAGCTTTAAAGTCTTCTATTGATAGATTCTAACCATCCTTCTCTGTATCAAAATTTGTGTATATGTTAAAATAAAAACATTGTGACCACAAGGCTCTAAGCATTTTTAAAGAACATTTTTAAATCAAATTGTCGTTAAATTACTCCTACTACACAATTCATCAAAACAGTATAAATATTTATTTAGCATAAATGTAAAAATTTATTATGATGGCAATCTTTGATGAAATGGATGGTGAGGGAAGCGGGCATGGGAACTCTATGCGTTGCTTTGAAAAAGGCAGTTTCAGAAGTCCTTTGTTTGGTGGCCTGAGGGTGTTGGATAAAGGTGAGAGGGAGGTGTGACAGGAGACCCAGCGTGAAACCTTCACTACAGACAAGTCAGTTTTAGGAAAGGGTACAAATGAAAAATGAAGACCTGGAAATGGATTTGTTTTTAAGTGACCCTTGCCTGCTAGTTGGTTTTTATCCAGAAATACTGTCCAGCCATTGGAAGATGCACAGTTAACACTGTGGTTTGTAAGAAAAAAGTGTGACCTCAACAGTGCAGTTACGTGTAGGAGGTAGAAAGCGTCCGAGACTTCTAAGGGTTGACTAATGTAAGAAACACACAGCAACTACTCGGATATAGTGGACAAAGGTGGGAAACTCACCGATTTTGAAACTCCGTAACCAAGCAGGAAAAGGTTGTAATTCTTTGGCAAGGAAATACTGAACTCATTTTTAAAAATTGAGACATAATTGACATATAACATTATATTAGTTTCAGGTGTACAACATCATGATTTGATATTTATGTATATTGTGAAATAATCGCCACAATAAATCTAGTTAACATGCCTCATCAGACATAATTACCAAGTTTTTTTTCTTATGGTGAGAACTTTCAAGATCTACTCTCTCAGCAACTTTCTCATACAATGCAGTTCTCATAAATACATTCCATGCTGTACATTACATTTTCATGTCTTGTTTAGTCATAACTGAAAGTCTGTGTTTTTTAAGTTTATTTATTTATATTGAAAGAGAGAGGGGGACAGAGAGTGAGACCGAGAATGAGTAGGGGAGGGGCAGAGAGAAGAGAGAATTCCAAGCAGGTTCCACGGTGTCAGCACAGAGCCTGACTCAGGGCTTGAACTGATGAACCATGAGATCATGACCTGAGCCTGAGCCGAGATCGAGAGTCTGAGGCTTAACCGACTGAGCCATCCAGGCGCCCCTGAAAGGTTATATTTTTGGCCACCTTCACCCTTTCACCAACTCCTTCAACCCTCATTCCCACTCCACTCTGGCAATCACCAATCTGTTCTCTCCATGAGCTCGTTTTTTTGTTTTGTTTTGTTTTATTTTTTAATATCACGTGTATGTGAGATCATACAGTATTTTTCTTTCTCTGTTGGACTTATTTCACTTAGTGTAATGTGCTCAACATCTACCCAGAGTATTGCTAGTGGCAGGATTTTCTTCTTATAGCTGAATAATATTCTACTGTATCTACATACACTACATTTTCTTTATCCATTCATCCCTCCAAGGATATCTTACTTTTTATACAGGAGAGATTTTAATGAACAGTTAACCAAAAAGTAATTTGTCATCGTTTCAAATATAAAGGACTAACTATAACTACTTCTAAATTCTAGGTGCCTAAAGCTGTTTCTTAAGATAATCAAGATACAAGGCATTCACATGACAGGTCAAATTCATTGAAGGGCAGAGGACACTGCTCGAGTGCTATGGTAGTGTTCAATCATACCTCACTTTTGCTGTCCAAAGTAAGTTTTTTTTTAAACAAATGAAAACTCCACATTCCAGAAAAAAAAAATCCACATTCACTATTTTGCACATTTTACTATTCATGTCTCTAAATCAACAACCAATAATAAAACGGTTAAATTCATTTCTTTTAACTGAACTTTAACATGTGCAACACGATAAACTCCCACAGTCCACTCCAAAAGAAATGCACCATATTGCATCAGTCAGTAATGAAACAGTTAACTTGTAGCCCAAAGAGAATATGAAAACCGGGTGGTTTCAAATGCAGCTCAACTTGAGAGTCATCTGTGTGCCTAATGTAACATTTATTTCCTGCTTCTATTTTCACAAAGTATTTTGTATTACTAGATATAATTATATATTCTACAGAATGAAAAAGTACAATACGAGGCCTCCTTCAGTCCCATCTGGATATGATAAAGGAATCGAATTTTGAAATGGCAGGACTGTGAAGGGAAAACTCAACCTTTAATCATAACAGAAACAGCTGATTGTCCTTTTTCCTACACTGTGCCACCTACTAATAACTGTTAAGAAAAACACCAGCCACATGTGAGACTCTGAATCAGCGTAGGATCTGAAGAGCCACAGACTGGCTGAATCCGTTTCAAGCTGACTTTACAAAACCCAGTCCAAAGTTGAACCTTTGCAACATTATATGTGGAATGTCCTTTAGGATTCTGATTACGTAGTAGCTGAGTAGCCACATCTGTGATACATTACAAAACCAAAGCAGCTGCCAGTAAAGCTTTTAGTATTTCGAGAACATACACTTTGGGTTTAGTAAACCCTATACTGTCTCTGTAGTCTAAAATTTTACTCCCTTCCATGTCTTTGAGTTTGTAACTACTTTCTCTTCCTTGAGTTAGTACAGATTAATTTATTAGATTATTAACCTATTAATTAGATATGTAAAAAAGTAATAAATAACTTTAAGGGACTTATTAAAAAGTCATAGAATGAGAAAACTAAGAGATCAAACTGCTTGCTCTCCTACACTACCATTTCCAGGCAAAAATAAAGATTTAACAGATGTAGGATTTGTGGAAGGTCACACCGTTCATCAGGGCTAGAATAAGGGTTAGAACCAACACCTTCAGGTTTTCAGAACAGTGAGTGCCTTCTTAAATACAACTCTTACGAGTTAAAATTTATGATAGGTTTACTAATAATTTTTTTTTTTTTTTTACAGACTTAACCAAATTACACCAAAATGCATTCTCACAGTGTGGCTTATTGAATCTGCCATCGTATAAATATATTTAATATAAATAAAAACTCTGTATTCCAATTTTTTTCACTCTCTTGAATAGGCATTGCATCAACCACACACTGGAAAAAGCCAGCAACTCACAACCAATCCCAAACAATTCCGCACGTAGGGGTGGATTAAATACTGGGTCATTTGTTGAAGGGTCTTTATTATGTCCCATTCAAAACCTGTGTAAGAGAAAAGTGGCAAGACTCATACATGGCTGGCAATTTTTTTAAAGCCAAACACATGTTAGCCAGCAATTCCACTCCTCAAGTGTAAACCCAAGAGAAATGAGCATATATGTCCACCAAAAGGCACAAATGGTAACATTTGTGTAAGCTTTACCCATAATAGCTGAAATCCAGAAATCATCCTGATATTCAACAGGAGAATGGCGGGGGAAAAAATGTGGTGTACTGACATGACAACGGAGAAAAACAAACTCCCCATACACATGGCAACGCGAATGCCTCTCCCAGACATGCTGTTGGGCAAAGGACAAGATGGCGGCAGCACAGAGGAGGCCCAGTGAATACTGGCGTACCTCGGTCTCCGCTTACAGTGACTCGTCACCTGGGGACCAGTCCTCCCGCCGTGGCCCCTGGAGAGCCTCACACTGCCCTCACAAGTCCCACTCCGCTCCCTCCACAGACAGCTTTCTCCTTCCCCAGGAGGGCTCCAGAATTCAATTCGCTCCGTCAATCCCAAGGTTTCTGAGGAGAAAATACTTACAAGGTGGGAACACCTGATCCAAAAGCCACCTTCACTCAGGAAAATGAAAAATAAGTTCTGTACTTTCAGATCTGATGCGTTGTTTTAAAGGTAAAATGCCAAAATTCCTAGAAGCTAACAATAACAATACCACCTCCTAACTGCTGAGCACTTCCTGTGTTGGGCACTGTCCTAAGCATTCTACGCTCATTAAGACTCCACTGCTCCAGCGAGGTTCCTGTATCCCAGGCTAAAACAAAATATTACATTTATATAGTACCCCACAAAGCACTGTTGGTACATTGTCTAACAGTCTTTGTACAGGGTGACCGCTATTATGCCCCTGTTGATAAGTGAAAGCATCAAAACCTGGAGAAATGTAAAAGTTTCAAATCAGCACTGCATCTGGGACCATGTCCAAGAATGGCCCCGACACCTGCCAATCAGCAACACTCAGGACTGCCTCTGAGTTTTAAAATCAGGAATGCCTGCTTGAGCCAAGAGAACAGTGGCCCATAAGATACACCACACTGAGGTCCCCGTATTAATTCACGGGCAACACATGCTAGAAGCAGGAAATGAACCTGAAACTGAGGAAACGAACAGAAGTGAAGGTGGGCTAGGCCGGTGGTAAGAGAAAGGGGAACAGAACTAGGTTTATGCTTAGCGTGTTTTCTTCTGACAACTGCTTTGCTGAAATAGCAAGGACTTTGAGAAGAAGAGAAATATTAAAGAAACTTCGGGGCTTCCACGGTACACCTGACAGTAAACCAAAGAGGGGCCGGTGCCTCGAGAGACAGAGGCTCACTAAGGGCACAGAGTGCGCCCCAAGCCTGGTGTGGTTGGCAGTGAGTGCTAAAGGGAATGTGTCTGAAGCCCCACGGTGCCGGCCACCAAAACGGTCCCTGATGCTTCTCCAGGGCCACAGGTGCGGGGACAAGTGGAGTCCATCTGCAGAGTGACCATCTCTTGAGCAACAGAGAGATGTTCGGGATACGGCTTTCTGTCAACTTCACGTTCACACTGTTTTTTGCGATACGAAAAGCACTTACGAGTGCGGAGGGCCATGCGATCCAAAAGAATGTTTCTTTCCCTCAGGTTTTGGGTGGAGGGTGCAACTCAAGGTAACTGAGTCCCCACATTTGTTACAGAAGCAGGAAGTCTTTGTGTTCCAGGCCTCATGGACAAAGGCTTCCACACATATGACGCACACTTCGAACCATGTGTTGAGATGAGCAGTCCACACCAGATAATGAAATGGCACTTTTTAAATGCCATTTTTGTTCTTCTAAGTTTTAGCTTACATCAAGTAAAATGACGCTGAAACGATCTTAGAAATATCAGAATTAGAAACCAAATGGAAATTTTAAATCTGTCTCGTTTAGTGCAATCCCCTCAAAGTGGTGTTCCCTTTTCAGAAAGACTCGAGACTCAACAAAAGGGCCACATTAATGACAACACGGATCCAGATGCAGGTTTTCTACTCGTGTCAGCAGCTCGATACAATCACAACCCGTTCAAGTTGGAAGAATAAATAAAAACATCACAAAGATATTTGAACAAAAATGTCGGGAATACAACCGAGCCATTTTAAAATCTGTGTGTACTGTGACCGTAAAACAATGCGCTGCACATTTTTAAATGACCCATTAATTCCTGGAGTTAACGATCTCTGGATCACCTGTATTTTCCGGTTGCTTACTGCAAATTCCAGAGTTTATAGCTATGAGTTGCCAGTTGTGTATCTTTTTAGTTTAGTAAATCTGCATCAACAGCAAACATCTTCTTTTTGATTAACAAACGCCTAATCAATTGATATGCAAAGCTTTCTGGACGACTACACCGATGATGGAACGTGACAGTGTTGTGAAGGGGCACCATTATCAAGAAAACAAAGCATTTTTATGAATCAAGACCAACTGCAACTTCAACAACATAAAAGATCGTGATTGTGGAAGTTGAATTATCTATTAGAATAGAAATAACAAAATAGTATTTGATATGATTTTTAATAAAAGAATCAATTAAGAAGGGAGAGAGAGAGAAGCAACCAACCATCACAGTCAAGTTCAGCCTATGTATGCCACATTACCTTCTATGTGGTGCCCAGAGCTACGAGCGTCTAATGAGGTATACATTTTATCTCTGTGCTTTCCGTGAGGGTGATGTTTGTTACAGGCCACTGAGAGACTCAATTAATAGTGATCTTTGGCTGTCAATAACTTACTAATGACATGAGCTCCTCCTCAAAAGCGTTAGGAGGGCAGATGGCACCGTAAGTGATTGATGGCACCTTTGACACGGAACACAAAAATTAAGCAAGAAAATGGACTAACCCAACGCACTAATGGCCTGCCAGATATACAGGCAGTCCATTTCAAGGCATAAATAACATTTATGGACATCAGAAGGAATGGCAGAGTAAAGACCTCTGAAAATCCTCTCCTCCATGAAAGCAATGAAGATAGGGACAAAATGGTCAAAAATCACTTTTTTCAGAATTCTAGAAATTAACTAAAGGCTTGTAGCAATCTGGGTAGCCTTTATTCAAGGAAAATGGAGGACTCTTGGTAAGAATAGCGAACTATGAGGCATTTTAAACCTGCCCTTTTCTTATATCCCACTCCCCAGCTCTGAAGTAGCCTTGAAAACCAACAGCCTTTAATCATGGTGAAAAGCAGCAGCCAGGAGGCCACTGGAAGGGACAAAAGACAGTCAGAGCTCCTTCAAAGCCTTGTTTCAAGAAAACTGTCATTATCTGATCTGTCTAGTGGTTCTATGGGAGACTCTACTCACTCAGCTTGCTTATTTAACCTGACCTGGCACTCACCCAGTGAAAATAGCCTTTTTCCCAGGGGCATTTGTCAAAAATAATCAGCTGCAATTGTTTAACATCAGGGCTGCCTGGGGCTGTGAATAAGTTAGGGCAAACAATAAATAAACCAAAAAGCTTAACAGGAAAAGCCAGGGAATGTGATGTCCAGAGGGGGCGTTGGAAAATCCTAACATATTGTGGGGATTCTAGAAGGCCATATGCATGCACAGGACTATGTGTATGTCCAGGTTGTGCATGTGCTCAGTGAAGACCTAAGAAGGCCTTCAGCTCTCACCTCTAGCTAAACCTGAAGTTTTGCACAAACAGCAAATAAAGGTTAAGAGAGAGATGTAAGCACCCCGACTGAGCTGACAGGACACGCGACAACATTCTCCCATGCTGAAGACAGAGACTGATGGGTTCTAGGCACTTAACAAAATCTCTAACCATCAGCTGATGGATAACCTAATCGGGTAGAGACTTCCACCGTTCACACATGACAAAAGGTATAGACTTTACTGAATTAAGAAAAGTCACTCAACTAACAACAACAAACCGTGGGGAAAGAGGAGTATGTGATTTCCAGAGCTTCCACACTATATTTAAATGTTTGTTTAAATGTCTAGCTTTCAACAGAAAATTATAAAATATGCAAAACAACACAGGGGAGAAAGCAGCCAATAGAAACTGTCCTGGCAAAAGCCCAGTTGTACTTACTGGCCGACTTCATTTATTTTTTAACTTTTTAATGTTTGTTTATTTCTGAGGGACAGAGAGAGGCACAGCATGAGTGGGGGAGTGGCAGAGACAAAGAGGGAGACACAGAATTCAAAGCAGGCTCCAGGATCTGAGTTGTCAGCACAGAACCCGATGCAGGGCTCAAACTCACAAACCACGAGATCACGACCTGAGCTGAAGTCTGACACTTAAATGACTGAGTCACCCGGGTGCCCCCTTACTGGATGACATTAAATCCTAATTTTAAATATATTCAAAGAAGTAAAAAAACAAAACAAAGAAAGAACTGAAAGAAAGCTTGAGAATAATGTCTCACCAAATAAAAAATATCACCATTGAGATAGAAATTAAAAAAGAGGCAGATAGAAATTCTGGTAAGAAAAGTACAAGAATGGAAATAAATTCACTGGAGGGGCTCAGCAGGAGATCTGAGCAGGCAGAAGAAGAAATCAGCAAACCTGAAGACAGGTCAGTTGAGATTACCTGGTCTCAAGAAGAGAAAAATAAAAATAAATATAAAAATAAAAATCAACAGTGCCTCGGGAGTCTGTGGATACCATTAAGCATACCAACATACACATAATGCGAATTCCAGAAGGAGACAGGGGGAAATAGGCAGAAAGAATATCTGAAGAAATAATAGCAAAAAGTCTCACAACTTTGAAGAAAAACTACACATTCTAGAAGGTTTAAGTAGGACAAACTCAAAGAAATCTATCCGTAGGCACTGCACAATCAACCTGTTGAAAGACAAGGAGAGAATCCTGAGAGCGCCAAGAGAGAAGCAACTCACCATGTATCAGCAATGCTTTAAATAAGATTAACGGCTGATTTCTAATCAGAAATGACAGAGGCCAGAAGGCAGTGGGAGGACATAAAAGTGTGGCTGAAAGGAAAAGACCATTAGTCAGGAATTCTAGAGCCATAGAAGTCATCCTCCAAAAAAAGAAGAAAAAATTAAGACATTCCCAGATAAACAAAAACTGAGACAATACGTCGCTAGCAGACCCATATGAAAAATACTAAACAAAGTTCAGGCTGGAACGAAAAGACACTAGACAGAAACCACATTCCATGTGAAAAAATACAGAGCACCGGGAACAAAAACTATAAAGGTAAATATAAAAGACAGTATAACGTGGTTTTCATTTGCAACTCTTGCTTTTATCTTGCACAAAGCACTAATTAGAAGTGTGCTGATGAACATACCTTGTACAAAGATATAATCTGTATGATAACAATAGCACAGAAGGGGAGAAGGAACAGGTATACATAAAAGTGAAGTTTTTTATATACTAGTATAAAGTTGGGATTAAGTCAAATAGATTGTTATAAATTAAGATACTAACTGTAATCTGAAGGCATCCACTAAGAAAATCACACACACACACACACACACACACACACACACACACACACACATTTATATAAATCAAACAAGGGCATTAAAACGGCACACTACAGAATGTCTGTTCACCACAAAAGAAGGCTGTTGTGGATCGCACCGTGTCTCAAAAAAGATATATTGGAGTCATTACCCCTAGTACCTGTGAATATGATCTTAGTTGGAAACAGGGTTTTTGTGGATGTAATCAAGTTTAAATGAGGTCACAATTAAGGTAGGCCCTAATTCGATGACTGGTGTCCCTCTAAGAGGAAATTCGGACACAAGGAGAAGACCATGCAAAGAATGACACAGAAACTGCAGTGATGCGTCTACCAGCCAAGGAATGCCCGACTCTGCCAGCAACCACCACAGGAGAAAGAAAGAAAACAGATTTCCAATTCAGAGCCTCCAGAAGGGAACTAAGCCTGCCACCACTTTGACTGTCGACCTTTGGCCTCCAAAACCGTGAGGGAAAAAAACATGTGTTATTTCAAGCAGCCTCGTTTGTGGTAATTTGTTCCATCGACCTTAAGAAACTAACACATGGGCAGTAATAGAAGAACAGAGGAACAGAAAGCAAGAATTTGTTGAGGGAGAAAAAAAAAAGGAAGGCTGAAAATATAGTAATAAATTAATTAAAAGATTAACGTTTTAAGTTTCAGTTGATCAGAATGTAGGCTGATACTGCACATGGGCAGTGTATATTAAGAGTTGATATAAAGTTTGCTTTTTACATTTATTTTATTTATTTATTTATATTTTTTAATAGATTTTTTTTTATTTGGGCAGGGGGGAGAGAGAGAGAGAGAGAGGGAGGAAGGGAGGGAGGATGGAGACAGAAGCCCAAGCAGGCTCCAAGCTGATGTGGGGCTCAATCCCAGGACCCTGGGATCATGACCCAAGCTGAAATCAAGAGTCAGATGGTCGCTTAACTGACTAAGCCACCCAGGTGCCCCGAGATATACTTTACCATGTAGTTAGGAGAGTTATTTCTTTGTTGCCATATATTAGAGACAGACTTATTCAACAGTATTTTCTGTAATCAAACATTGCTTTACACGTGGCAAACTTTCCAGGGATTTTTAAAAACACACAAAAATACATACCATAAAAAGAGACAGAATAGATTCTTCCCTTTAAATAGATGAACAATTCAAAACTACTTTCAACATTACAGTTTGATTTTCTCCGTCCCACGTGCAATGCCTCTAATCCTGAAAATGGTTCATCACACGTGGACTATTGATGCCCATTTAAATCCACCTGAGAGTTCTGCTATGTAACACACAGATAAAGTAGTGCTTCATAATAACAGTAACTTTAAAACCCTTACATTTCCAAATTAGGGCACAATCATTATTTACTGTTAAGTGACATTACAGAATTGGAGACTTCAACTGGAAAGCTTAACATTTTCACGCCAATTATTATTGTGGTACGCAAAGGAAGACGTGGGGAAAAAGAACAGATGCATTCTGGACCGGGAAGCAGCACACAATTTAGTAAACTAGAAATAAATAGCAGCAAACTAAGAAACTGCACTTTGCTTTCTGAAAAATATGCAGAATGTCACTCTACTATTCTATGAACCATTAACTTCATTACCAACCTTTCTGTTCTACACCATGAATCATCTGAAAATTCCATTACCCACCTGATATAAAATATGAGGATTTCATTTTACTAAGTGCTGAATTAGCAAGTGCCTAAGGTAGCCTTTCATAGGCTATCAGAGCAAAGAAATCAATAGAGAAATATCCTGGAATCAAAACGAAAGTGTAAAGGAATGTCCACTGATTGCCTTATGTGTTAGCTGTTCTCGGTGCTTATAAAGGAAAGTCAAAGGCAGCTTTCCTCAACGGTTTCAGCATAAGTGACTTCCTAAATTAATGAGGAAGATAAAGTCCACAGATGGTGTATTGTGCAGTTTGAACTATACTAATTTTGACAGGTGACATGGAAGCCTTCTCAGCTACTCCTGTGAAATTAAGGATTCAGGGGAATGGCAATGTGAAATGCCTTTTAAGATGCAAATTAAACCACATACATATCTAATGCCCTCCTTTATAAACTGAAATGTACACAGGAATACTAAAAAGAGCGAATGGGAATATTTGTATCCCACAACTGAAATATGTAAATCTCCAGGCTTCTTAGGTATTCTAGAATATTCTAGAAGTAGTCTGGAAAGTATTTAGTATATATAATTTCCACTGTATATAATTTTCAATATATACAATATATAACATATTACATATTATATATATCTAACATATCAGATATTATCTAATTATATAATTTCTAATATGTACATTCATAAATGTACGTTTATGTATATACTGTATGTATGTTTTAAACTATTTTGCTTTATTAAAAGATATATATACATAGAGACATGGTTCCATATATTTGACAATGGCATCAGTTTCATTATAAAGCATTTGCTGGGGACTTTTCACTTATCATCTTTTTTTTCTTATATGTTTATTTATTTTTGAAAGAGAGAGAGAGAGCAAGCAGGGGAGAGGCAGAGAGAGAGGGAGGCAGAATCCCAAGCAGGCTCCACACTGTCAGCCCAATGTGGGGCTTGAACTCACAAAATGAGATCATGACCTGAGCAGAAACCAAGAGTTGGATGCTTAACCAACCGAGACACCCAGACACCCGTTCACTTACTGTCATGACACGTGTTTTACGTTTGCGTACTTCTCTCAGGAAAATGATCATCTCTTTCGGGAATAAATATGCACATGTCATTGGATTTCATGAGCAATCTTCACAATTTTAGGCCAATGGCAAGGGGAAAAATGAGGTAAGAGAATGAGAAATATGGATAGCTTTTACTACACAGTCGATTAAAGCATCTTATGGTAACCAAAAATGATCTGATGATATACATTTCCACAGCGGGTCCAGACTCTCACCTCTGCTATCTAGTAATTTAGAAGGTAGAAATGAGAACCACAGTGAAGTCCACAGTGTAGGCCTCTATACATTATTGATGGCCACATAAATAGAATTTTTAAACAATGCATTTTCCATTGTGCTTCCCAGGAAGACAGAGGTAGCCAATACTTTCAACACGAGGAACATTCATTCATCCACAAAATAGTTCATTTTCCCCTGAAAACCTGGGACAATAAGCATAAATAAAATTCCTGATGAAACCTTTGGAGTCTGTTCGCTATGAGGGCAGCAACAAAGAGTCGTCTGTTGAGATCACGTCTATCTATTTACGAGTTCATTTCTTTTCTGGGTCCTTGGGTCTGCATGTAATCATGAGGCTTAATCACCCAGACGGAATATTATAGACTGAGACTGTAGTAAGAAGCAACAAACTATGGAAATTTTTCTGAGGGGCTGCTGGGTTCAAGAAAAGCTTAGGCTTCTTACCCAGGCCTGGAGCTACGAGGCTGAAACCTGGCACGGGAACAAATGAGGATCGCAGGAACGAACAGGCTGGGACACAGGTGTGGGCAGAGATGGAAGTGTCTGAGGCCCAACTGAAACTCTGCTGATGTGCAGACCCAGCATGTCCAGGAGGCTACAGAACTGGAAGTAGGGAGGGGCCCGGCATCATGGTTATGCAGAGCAGCAAGTTAATTTCATCCTCTATCACAAGTG